>NC_056734.1:441323386-441423386 GCF_019279795.1 Protopterus annectens | reverse complement strand
AGCCCAAAGACATTACTTACCAAGCAATAAGTTATTTTCTGTTGCAAGGCTGGCCTTAGGTGAAATAGCTCCCTAGGTAAGGAACTAGACTGTACATCCCCGCATCCCTTGGTGCCACCCCCCACACAACCATGGCATCTCCACATCATCCAGTTTACTTTTTTCTATACATTCATGCATTCTGCCTTATTCCTCAGCTTTCTCCCTCTTCCCTTCAACAAACCCGAGATGGGCCAGAATGCACTGCAATCATTTTGGAGAAAATGACTGAATTAAGCCAGGGGTTTGAGGGCTGCTAGAGTACTCAGAAACCACATAGTTCATAGATGTTCTAAGTTTTTCTAAAGGTTTTTATGTACATTTTAGGAATTTTATCACCCACCACTCTGATTCAGTGATGCCCTGAACAAAAGTCATAACTAAGGAAAGAAATTCAATCTTACTCTTCAACTCTGCTTTTTTCCTGCATCCTGTCAACACACCATAACTGGGAAGACTGCACTACAATAACAGTGGAACAAACAACTAAGCCATGTTTTTTTTTAATACATGCTCTATGGTGCATTTTAGAGTTCTTCCCAAACGTTTTGATTCAATGATATCCCAAACAAAAATTATCGAAGGGAAGAGATTCAACTTCTCTCTATCCCTCTGGTGTTAGATTAGAATAAAGGCACAAATGGCTGCAATCATACTATTTCAAATAGCTATTGCCAAACATGCATACAGCCTCCTCACCCCTTCCCCAAAAGACAGCCACCTTGTGTGTCCCAGTCCGATATTAGACTGGTACAACTTGATGGAATAGTAACATTTCAAACTGCTGCTGGCAGACATATATAACAGCATGCCTCATTACTCCCCAAAGTAACCACTTGTATATATGCATGCAATATCGGATTATCAGGAAAGTAAAAAAGACATAGTAATGTACTCAAACTTTTTAATAAACAGTTCAATGAACAATTCACCACCACTAGATAAACTAGAGAGAAATCTTGTGCAAACCTCCTTTTGTCAGGAAAGAAGAGAAATAATGACCACACTGTCAACAACCTCCACACAAGCTGTAGCAACATTATGTGCATACCTATGAGGTTTGACTATAAGGAAAGTTATAGCAGTAATGACTATACATACCCCAGCCCCCTTCCCCAAGCTACAACAAACTTTTGTGCCCACCTCTAAGCAGAGCTGGTTTTAGACTCTTCGTCTTGTTTTTTTTTTTCTTCTTTATAGTTGTGTTAGGAGAAGGACCAGCAGGACTGGGGTAAGTATCCATGCAGTAGCCAAGGAAGAAGCCTGACTGCTGATAAGGTATGCCTGAAGGAGTCGGTCAGAAGGTAAGTTATCACTAGTAAGCATAAGCAGCACACCACCATTCCACTCCAATCAAAATTACCTAACAAAATAACAAGCAACAAAATTATTTCCCATCATAAAAGAAAGAATTAAATACACTGGCTACTCTGTAAAAATCACATAACACCTAATTAAACCAAGTATAAACATTCACATAAAATCCCATTATTCTCCCAGAAAAATACTTACAGACTATCTAAAAACAGCAATAAATAAACAAATACAGTCCTGGGGCACTAAATGGCAGCACTTCAAAAGTAATCCATAGACAGACTAGTAATAATCGAAGAATGTCTTCGGGCATGCCTAAAAAGCTGGTATTCTTAAAGTGACATACCACTACTTACCACAATAATCAGAGAAGATAAAAATATATATTACATGTGTGTTTATGGGGTTCTCAAAAGGAGTCTTATCTGCCTGACTGAAAGCCTTGGCCAACTGCTGCACCAGAGAAGTCTCTGAAATGCATCTGCACAAGATAGCAAGAAAGTACTTAAGATTTTTAATCACTCCGCTTTTATCATTCCTTTCAAAAGGGATTAGCCTATAAGCACCCAAAGGAAGTGTGTGTGGGAGGAGGTTAGGGATTTAGAATGCTGGCTGGGTGCTGAATCCTTCGCAGGCTACTGCAGCAGTGAGAACAAACATATGGCAGCGTTACTCCTTGCACAACTGACTATCAATAATCAGTTACTTTCACACACATCCTGTTCCTGCTAGACAATCGGATAAACTACTTGCTTTATGCAATGCTGATGCTTGTAACAGAAAGTGAAAGAAATTATGGCTAAGATGTTGCACTTAAACTTAAATAAATACACTGTAACCCCCCCCCCCCCCCAGACACACACACACACACACACACACACACACACACACACACGTCATAGCAATAATATTTTTAATCTTATTAACACTACTCCTGTCGGACTCTTCTCCTGCCATGCCAGATCAGTGACTATTTAGAAGTGATTAAACAGCAGGGGTAAGTCACTTGTCAAAGGCCTTGACAGCCATCAATTATGTCCACTTTAGTGCAGACATCTTTGATGAATAAGTAACAGTCGCGATAAGAAATTATTCAGTCTTACATCACACAAATGCACACTAGTCTTGCAAAGTCGGACTTGTGACTGTTTACATCATTCGCTCCAATGGAACTCTGCAATTTTGCACTGTAACTTCCAATGGGTGGAGCCTAAGCCTTTTGACAGAATGAAATGATGTCCTCGCATTTCAAACAAATGTTCATATCCCTGGAACCATATGGGTTATAAAAGAAGTATAAATGGCAAACCCTTCAGCACAAACTATTTTACAGTGGTAGCATTCTTTAGGTCCCAGGTCTTAAACTGAATTTTGTAAATCACAGTAAACACAGTAACTATTACGTTTGTAATCTTTTGTAAACAACTTCCAATATCTCAGCAACCCACTCAAGTTACACACATACTGTAAGCAACATTTTATTCATCTAGGTGAGAGCTTTCATGAGGCTAAGGAGGTCTGTCTGTGTTACTTGGTTGTTGACATATTTAGAAAAATGTAAAAATTATATCTATATAAAATTAATGTTGTAAAACAGTTAATATCTCTCTACCTGTACTAGACAAAGGTCAAATACTAATGCAGTTGAGTTTGCTATTGTGTACGCTTTAAGATGAAATCTTTTAAAGCCTTATACATAGCATGGTTTTGGAATTTTTGATGCAAATATGAACAAGCAATATTTGACGCCTGGAGGCGTCACTCAGATGTAATGAGTTAAACTGAGTAAACAAACGAGTCAGCGACTTTCATTTACAGATGAGAATCTCCTACCCTAGCCAGCAGTTTAAAAAGCCACTTGTGTTTCCACTTCAGACATCTGACGGTGATAAATAAATAAATGATGGCCATGTCATGAATTTCAACCTTGTGATGCACTTCAAAGTATTCCAAGTTGCTCTACACAAACTACACATTTTATGATGAATAAAGTATAAACAGAGAAAATCTCAGGAATGTTCATAGCTCTTAAACCTACTTGCTTAAGAATCAGAGACAAAAATCACTGACAATTATTTCATTTAAAAAGTTAACAGAAAGTACAGTTGCATAAGTAAACTTATAAAAGTAAATGTTCAAATGATGGGGCCTTGGTATAATGGTTAAGGTGTCTGGGTCACAAGCACAAGGTACAGTTTGATTCTCACTGATGGGAAGGAAATTGGTTAGTTCTACAATGGGCTGTTAAGAAAACTAGCCGAGTAATTAGCTATGAACTTATAAAACCATGAATCTAAGGAAAAGGGAAAATGAAAATTTAGGTGGGGGAAGGGTTGGCATAATGGTGAAGGCATTTAACTCACAGGTGAAAGGTGCAGGGTTTGATTCTCACTATGAAAAACTCGCTAAGTTTAAAATGGTCCACAAGGACAGCTTAGCCTTGTACTTCCCTATAAACCTAAATGATCACTGCTGCAGTAGCCTTAACTATATGGGTTATATCCTGCCAGGGATATAACAGCCAGACAGTTTCCAAAGCATAACTTCACCTCACATTAGCCTTTCAAAATTTTCATGCAAACTGAACGAGGGAGGCTATGGACCTGGAAAGGTTGATGCTAGGAAAATAAGCACAAAGGTCCATGCCCTGGCAAGAAAAAACATACAAGATTTGGGGTGGGTGGGTGGAGGGAGCAGCTACTGCAGCAATTATGCAAACATCTCCTGTTATGGTAAGATTGCTTACACAACTGCACTATGTTCATCATACTGACCACTGCTGTAGTAGCCTTAGTTATATGGCTAGACTCCCATTGCTTAAACTGACTGGGAGGAAGAAGGATGAGGGTCCAGTAGCCCCTGAATAATGGCCTTATAGTAAAGTCTATTCTAGACATGGAGAAGGAATCTACATTGTAGTGATTTGTAAAGGTATGCAAAAAGGACCAAGTTGCTGTTTCTAGAATACTTCTGGAAACCAATCCTTTTAGGCAAATGAAACCAAGCTCCTGGAACAAAAATCCTTGACCCTTCCTAGAAGTGTCTTGTTGTAGTGAGTATAACCAAAAGGTTAATAGTAGAAGACAGACATTTGAAAATAGTCTTCGGCACAGGTTGTCCTTTCTTCTTACTTTGCAAGTTCACAATAAGTACTAAGCCAGCTGCCCTTGCAAGCCATTTAAGCCTATCCAATTTTCCTTCTTGTGCTCATATTAACCTATCCCATTTGGTTAGAGACAGACTTTGCATATCACATGATAGATAATTGTATATTACCCTTAATGAGAATAACTGGGATCATACCACAGATAATCTGAGGGGACACGTGCATGGGATACATCATTTAGGAGCTGCATCTATCCATTAGTAGTACAGGGGTCAGTCCTGTGGTAAATTTTCTGTTTTCCATCCATAGATCCAAGTTGCGCCTAAATGCAGACAGAGATGAACTTTGTTTTACATGGATGGGGAGTCTGTTCCAGAAGAGCAGTACTCTCTGCAAGATATACCAGTCCCTCCAAACCATTCTGATGTTGCAGAAGAGGTTTAGATCCCTACAGAGGTCACCTCTTTGCAGTCTGTAAGATACAGAGTATAATGACAGGGTTTTGAATCTATCCATGTAGGACATGTTGGTTAAGCTTTGTATAATTTTAGTAAGACATCTTGTTGGGACACTCCAGTTGTTACATGTGTCAGGACAGATGCATGCTAAAGGGGGCATTTTATTCAATGATTGGCCTAACAAGGGCTAAGTAAAGGGGGACAATTACATCCCTAGATCTAGACATAATCCCTTTGTTTATAAGGTGTGCAGTACAGAAAGTCTTTCTTACAACAATGGACACATGCTGGTCAAACTGTTCATACAAGTTTCCAAATCAAGAACAACTGGGTCAGCTCTTAGTGGTGTATTGTCAATGTGGTAGTTCCCTGGAGTAGATCATTCCCCAAACAATACAACAATGAATGTTTTGGTATTTAGCTTCAATCCATAAGTTTGGCACCAGTTATTTATTTGGGACAAACGTTCCTGCAGGATGGCCAAGTCATCTGGAGATTCAATGACTGTTCCAAGCTTGCAGTCATTTACAATCTTAGTCAGCCAGAGTTCTTTGATATTGACTTTTACTAAAGAAAAAGTAGATGCAAAACATGATACCTTCACAAGAAATGAACAACTTGATCAGAGTTCCCTAAAGATTTTAGTTGTCAAGATAACATCTGAGTTGTCTGTGGGCATCAAGGTATGGAGTATCCTTTCTCCCTTATTTTTAGGTTCTGGAAAGAAAGCAGGGCAATGGATTGCTTCACTCAAAATAAACTCCGTTCTTAAGGAAACCCTACCTTTTTGTAAAATGAGACAAGTATGACCCACTATAACAGCCTGCAACTTGGATACGCTTCTTGCAAAAGTCATAGCAATCAGAACAAACTGTATCCCTACATTAAGAACCTCAAGTCAGCCTGATGATCTGGTTCAGAGTAATACGAGAATTAATTTTTTCCAAGACAAAAATTAAGATCCTAAGCAGATGCCACCCGTTTTCTCTGAGGACTGGTATGAAACACCCCTTTCAAAAAAGTTTCACACAAGATTGCACTGAAAGAGAGGGAATTCATGGGCAGACATAGTGAAATGGCCAAACAGTGTACGTTGACGGACTAAGACAGGCCATAGCACAGTAACTTGCATAAATAATATAGAACTAGAAAAAAATAGCGTTAAACGGGGTCCTGGTTAATGTTTTGGCACCACCTAGAAAACATTTTCCATTTCGTAATATATGACTTTCTAGTAGCAGGTTTTCATCTCTGCTTTAATGCCTGCTGGACAGCCTCATAAAAAACAGCCATAACACATTTTAGACACCCATCATCCAGGCAGTTAGTTACAGTTGTTTGGAGCTGGGATGTATCAAACACCCAATCTTGTGCGAATAGGTCTGGTCTGTGGGGAAGCTTGTAGCAATTGCCTTGGAAATTTCCAATAGAAGGGGAAGCCACTGCTACCTGGGCCAGAAGGAAGTCACCACAAGAGTCTTTGGAGAGTCCATCTGAATCTTCAGAATGACCTTGGATATTAGTGGAAAGGGTGGAAAAACATACATAAACATTCCTGTTAAGGGAAAACAAAAACATCTGATTTCAAGGCCTTCTTGCATGGAGGAGCAAAATTTTGTCAACTGATAATTGTGATTGGAGGCAAAAAGTTATATCTGAAGTGTTCCCCAGAGCTGGGTCAATTTATGGAAGACTTCCTGATTCAGTTTCCATTTGTGAGGGTCTGTTCTGATCATGGCTTAGCTTATTTGACATAAAATTTTGCTCCAATGGTATGCAAGATGCCTGCAGAGCTAGACTGTGCTATAAAACTATATCCCAGGCTATGATGGCTAGTCTCCGGTTTGTTTGCATACCACATGACTGTGGTGTTGTCTATAACTACTTGTAATGGTCCTGGTGACCTCAGGGAACGCAGATGATTAGGAGTGTTTTCTTTTACATTTCTGTGTTTTGGTCTATTCTATTACAAGACCCTATAATTTATCACTACAGACGCTGCTCCCAAATAAAGTCCGAGGCACCTGTTACAGATTTTTCTGGACCTGCAAGGGGAAAACAGGACTCCGATAAAACTGGTATCGCTTCAAATAATCTCCTCTCTCACAAACCCAAACTGGAATATGAGATGTGAAGGGATGTTGATATTGTGACCATACTTTTTTGTTTCTTTTAGGTACCACTGCTTTTTTTTCCATGCAGTCTTGCTACATAAATCATGAGAATCATAGCATAGCACAGTAGGTCTCACGGCATCAGAGACATTTCCTTGCTGAAACAACTGTCTTAGTGGAAAAATTCAGGAATACATTTAGATATATAGGTTCATAGGTTGGTACAAGGCTATCGTGCCTAGGGCCTATACAAGCCTAGCCATAACAATTCCTTGGATATTTCTTCCCGCAATATTTACTTCCTTGGACCCCTGTCTAGCAGGGCAACTGACGTGATCCCCGGGGTGAATTTCCCATCTCCCATCAAGGTCCCTTTTGAAGAGCGCCAAGAAGGCGCTCTGCTTGACATGTATGGGCAGTCTATTCCAGAGTATGGGGGGTCTGTGGGTCAGGAACCTATTCCTCCAGCATGTTTTATTCATTGTGACAAGGTTTAGATCCCTGGAGCGTGTGGCTCTGAGGGATTGGGATTTCTTTAAGTGGAGCATGTCCAACAGCTCAGGGTTTGACATGGCCTTGTATGTTAAGCAGACATCACCTCTGAGTAGACGATATGCCACAGAGTATAGCTGCAGTTTTTTTTTTTTTTTTTTTTTAGACTGTCAGTATAGGGCATCTGCTTTAAGCCGGTGATTCTTTTAGTGGGGTATTTCTGCAGCCTTTCCAGCTGTTGCAGATGTCATGTGAGGTACATACCAAACGGGGCGCTGTACTCTATAATGGGTCTAATGAGGGATGAGTACAGTGGGACAATGACCTCCTTTTTTCTTGATGAAAAGCCCTTAGTGATGAGCTATGCCACATAGAAGGATTTCCTGACTGTTGTGGTGATGTGGTTATCGAAGGTGAGACTACTGTCCACCTGTGTCCCTAAGTCTCTCACACTTTTGGTGTTTAGTGTATTGCCACCTATGTGGTATTTCATGGGTACATGGTTTTTCCCAAAGGGGATAACCATACATTTCTTGGCATTAAGCTTAAGCCCATGGCTCTGGCACCAAGCATGTTTCTGTAAGGCCCTTTTACAGAATATCCACGTCATTTGGGGATTCAGTAATGGCTCCCAGTTTGCAGTCATCTGCAAACTTTGTTACCCAGAGTTCCTTAGTGTTGGTCTGTATTTCAGAGAAGTAGATGTCAAACAAGAACGGTCCCAGGACTGAACCCTGAGGTACTCCACTTGCCACTTGTCTGGAGCTGGATTTGGAGTCGGCTACTTTTACAGTCTGGGTTCTGTCAGTAAGCCAGTTGGGAACCCATAGAGTGACGTAGGGATTTATACCCAGCTTAGAAGTGGATCTATAATTCCAGAGTGGGGGATGGTGTCGAAGGCCTTGGCGAGGTCCAGATAGGCTGCGTGGACAGACTTACCCTCGTCCACAGCTCTGGAGACTGATTCGAAGGAGTCAATCAGGTTCTGGAGACTGATTCGAAGGAGTCAATCAGGTTCAGGAGACAAGATCGGCCCTTCATGAACCCAAACTGGGTGGGGTCCAGTGTTTGAAGGTTGTCAATGTCTTTGTTTATAAGTTCCATGATAAGGCGTTCCATGCCTTTGCAGATCAAGCTTGTCAGACTGATGGGACGGTAGTTCCCAGGATCCAAGGTGGATCCCCCCCCTTGTGGAGTGGGATAATTGTAGCTGTGCGCCACTCAGTGGGCACAAAGCCTGAGGTGAGGCCATGATTATACATGACACTTAGGTGAGGTGCCAGTTCATTTTGTAGTTCATGTAGTACACAGCCAGGGATGTCATCTGGTCCCATGGATACTGTATTCTTAGCTTTGGAGAGTGCAGTTTCTACCTGTGTGGCAGTGATTACCGGAATTTGGCAATCTTTTGGCATCAAGATGGGCCCTTTAGGGGGTGAAGTTTGCAGTAAATCGATCTGCCAGGATATTGGCAATATCCTTGGGCTCAGTATATTTAATGCCACTCTGTTGTAGCTCAGAGCAGATCTGAGCATTGCCATTTAGATTCTTGACATAACTATAAATGCCTTGTGGTTGTCTTTGGAATTTTTGGCAATTTTATTTTCGCAACTAGCTTTGGAGGATTTTATGAGGGATCTCAGCTTCTTACTGAGCCTGGTAAGGGAGTTTTTTGCATCCTGGGATTTTCTTCTTTTCTGCAACAGTTTCTTTCTTCAGTTGTATAGTTTGTTTATGGTAGGGGACCACCAGATTGGCTTCCTTTTTTTGGAGGAGAGCATCTTGGTTCTATTTGGGATGGCACGATTCATGCACAAGTGGATGCGCTCGTACAGTGCCTTAGTGTAGGATTCAGCAGTCGAACTTATCTGTATGGGTGTCATGAAGTTTGTCACTTCTGACTTAAGTAGCATGAAGTTGGCTTTGGAGGAGTTTTTTTTTTTTACAGAGGTTTCCTTACTGGGGGTGGGGGGGATGTGGATGTCAAGGGTGATTTGCTTATGGTCAGACCTAACCAATGAGGGGGTGACCACTGGTGTGGAGCATCCCCTCTCCCATGTTGGTAATGACCAGGTCTAGGATATTGGAGCCGCTGGTGGGACAATGGATTAGTTGATCCAGGGCGTTGGAATTTATGAATTCCAAGAACCGTTGGGAAAAGGTATTGGCACCAGAGTAGTTTTCCCAGTTAATGGCAGGGTAGTTGAAATCACCCAGTATTAGGGTGTTTGGTTGTATCTTAATATTGTCCAGTATGTTTAGAAAGGTGTAGCGAGAATCTTGGAGCATGGTGGGGGATCTTTAGCAAGCTACAATTTGGATTGCAGTCTTACCTAGTGTTAGTTGCACCTGGAGAATTTCAGATGCATTGTGTTGGGCAACTAGCCTGGAGGTGTGAATATCCTTGGTGAATATGGACACTCCTCCACCTTTAGTGTTTCGGTCTTGGTTTTATGGCCGAAAAATGTGGCAAGAGTTGTAGCCTGGTATTGCAGGGGTGCTCTCTGGAGCCTTGAACCAGGTCTCAGTTACTGTACAGATATCGAAGTTCTTCATTTTTAGGAGTGCCTCGAGAGAGTGCATTTTGAGGTTAAGACATCTAGCATCGAGTAGCATTACCTTCAGATTTTGCCTGCTTGTATCTGTTACGGTGGTGGTTTTGTCCTTTGAACCTTGCCTAAAAAGGCACTACAGGGGTGGTGAGAGCTTTAGCCAGTAATCTGAATCCTAGGGGTGACAGGTGCAGACCATCTCTGGCAAAGCATCGTGGTTTGTCGACTATGTCGTCCCAGGCAGACAGATACTGGATCCCCTTTGAATGACACCAGAAGCTTAGTCAATTGAAGTCAATCATTTTGTCCTTGTACTGTGGTATAATTCTGGCCGAGGGCAGGATGCAACTCAGGGCTAGGGTCATACCTGCCTGGACCACATGATCTGAGAGCTCTTCTATGTCTCTTTTCATGTAGTCCAGGGAGGTACATCTCAAGTCATTCACTCCAATATGGACAATGACAGAGTCGTATTTGTACTTGTTGTGGAGTGACTTGAGTGCGTGCATTATGTGGCGGATCCTGGCACCCAACACGCAGCTAACTGTAATTTTCTCCTCGTTTAGACTGGTGAGTGGGACATCATTTTGCCTGACTATAGAGTCACCTATGACTTAAGTGTTGGGTACAATGTCTTACCTTAGGGGCTGTTGTTGGGTGGCACACTGGTGTTGTGAGCTATGTGTCACTTTGGTTGTGACTGGGGTTTGTTTGCTTTTCAGCTTCGGAGGTCCTTGTTGCTTGGGCAGGTTAATGTTAAGGGCCTCCGCGTATTTAGGTTTAGTGTTGCTGTTTGTGGGTGTTGATGGTGTGGGTTTTGAAGAGCTGTGTGTTGCTTGAGGTGTAGTGCAGGTGTTAACCTTCTCCTCTTGACTATCTAGCACAATCTTGGCTGGAGAGAGCTTTGCTTCCAGTTTGGCTATGTAAGTGCATCTCTCGCAGGTTGTAGTGTTTGGTAGTAGGAGGAGAGGGCTTGTCTGTGTAAATGAGGCAGTTGCTCCACTGCCCCAGTATACCCAGATTCACCAGGTGGACAGGAAAAATCACTGGAAGCTGACCCTTGGACATGCCTGTTTAGGTACTTTTTTGTAAAGTACAAGAGCTGTTTTGCCGTACCTTTGCAAGGTACTTTGCAATTATAGACTGTTTAGTGCCTATGATTAATTTCTCCTTATTAACAAGGAGAGTTGAGTGCTTGTATCAGTTTAAGGCTTCCTGGTGCTTTCCAGCAGGTTCTAGAACAAGTACTAGTCACCAGGGGTTCAGATTTTAGTGCTACTACTGAGAAACCAGCTAGTTCTAAGGGAGAATTTGAAGAACAGACTTTGTGGCACCTGGAATAGTTTAACCGTAGCCCGGCGGTGCTGCACGATGCGAAAAATGTGCAAACGCACGTTTTTAAGCCAGAAAGTTGAAAGGGATAGAAATCAGCCCAAAATGGCTAAAATTACAATTTCAGAGCTGGAAACCACTCCTCTAGTCAGACAGGCAGTACAATGCTCACCACTCCCACTGGTAAGCAGTAGGACTTCCCTCTACCACAGCAAGATCTAGATAGCTCTGAACACAGAAAATAAAGTCCTGAAACCAGCAAAGCCTGATCTACTTTTTCTTGTGGAAGAAAAGCTCTTTGAACTCTGGTATCTAGGAGATGCCCAGTAAAACAATCCGGTGAGGAGTTAAACAAGACTGTTCTCCTGAAACCCCAGTCTGTGCTGGAGATCTCCCTCACCCAAGCAAGAGATTCCTGACACTTTGAAAAGCCTCTGCAAAGATAAAAAGTCACCTAAATAAGGAGAATGTAAATACCTTGCAGTTTGAGCAGGCTAGTACTGAATTAGACACTTTGTAAATGCCCATGGAGCAGTGGACAACCTAATAGGTAATTTCAGAGAACAGAAAGTGCAATCCAGACAAAAAAAACCTTAAGGAAATGCCTGCAATCTGAAGCTACAACGTGATAAGAATCTTTTAAATCCAAGTTCACCAAAAAAAACTTAAATGGGAAATAAGAGGTAATGGGTTGTGAAGAGATCACATTTAGACCCTGAGCACTATCATAGGTTTAAAAAGGAAAGATCCATAACTGGTTTCCCTGGAGTTTCTTTCTTTGGCACCAGAGACATTCTTGAATAAAAACCCTTCTCCTGTCAAGAGTTGGAGGGACCACTTATTTTTTTCCTCCTGGCACCCAGCATCTGCTGACTCAGGAAGATAGAAGTTTGATGTGGCAGATGAAGTTGCTTAACTGAACCCATTTCAGAATATTTTGAAGAATTATGCATCTGTTACTCAAAATTATGTTAAAGACAGTGATGATTTTTTTTTTTTTTTTACAGATGTTATACGAATGGTTTGAACTATATAAATATAAATCAGGAAATGCTCATTACTTATAGATATAGAACCATTTTTGTGTGTATACCAAATTAATATGGTATTGAAGCACTAAGGATGTACTTAACCACATACAGTGATTTAGATAATAAACAGTATTACTGTGTGTGTGTGTGTGTGTGTGTGTGTGTGTGTGTGTGTGTGTGTGTGTGTGTGTGTGTGTGTGTGTGTATCTTTCGACTTTTCCCAGTTAGGGGTCGCCACAGCGGAACTCCGGTCCGCTAATGATTGGTAGTAGATTTTTACATGCTGAGTTGCCGGCCCTGACGCACAACCTTCAACGAAGGTACGCCCATTCACACATCTCCACACAGAAGACACTCCAGCTGAGAATCGAACAGGACGTCTTACTGTGTGGCGACAACGCTACCGCAGCACCACCACCACAGTTATTGTATGTGAATTAACAGAATTTGTACTGAACAACAATGTCTTCAGTTTTTTTAAATGAGTGGTATTAATAATGTTCAGGTGTGGTAATGGGTACACTTGTGGCCAATTCTTATGTCAATATTTCCATTTCGAAATGGGAAGATAGTCACGTTCTTTCAGATGCAAATTTTTTTGCATCAGGATTTCCTTTTATATAAGGTTTGTCAATGACATTTTTTAATTTGGACTAAAACAACAAATGAGTTAAATTAATTTTACTATTACCCGACACCACTTTGTTTATAAAATTTAAACTGAACTCATCTGAGAAGGAAGTTAATTTTCTTAACACTTGTTTAAGATTACATAATCTAAAGGAAATGAGGAAGGTCACATTTTTGTTAAGAGTTGCATGCATCCAAGTTTTTTTCTAATATTGCCTATGAACAAATGCTACATGCGTGCAAAATAACAACTAACCTTAAAACTTGTGAAAAACAACTTGACACGCTGATAAATTTAATAGGTGCAGTTATGACGGATGGGAGTTTATTATTACATTATTAAAAGAGATTATTAAATCTATGGTAATTAACTGAGACACCTTCTAGAGCTACATCAACTTTTTGGAAATTGAAAGAAAATTCTTTAGTGACTAAGTCAACTGATAAAAAAAAAAAAAAAAGGAGTAAGGTACGAGCATTTGGCAACATGTATTATGACATACAACAGATAAAAACAGAAATAAAACATACAAGAGACAGTGCTTTACAATACAGTCAAATGACATGCTAAAAAATTTTATACCAGCTAAATTCATGTTTATATGAAAAAGAGTTCAAGGAATTTGAAGAACATGCTTTTTTATAAAGAACCACATGGCAATAGACACCTTGTTGGCATTAAAGGCATCAGAAATGTTATAATAGTTTTAAAAGTGAAAATATATTCAAATCAACACTTGTATGAAAATCACATATCAATAATGTGCTAAAAATGTGATCTACTTAGCTAGATATGTTTCACGTCCATACTTAGCTAGATATGTTTCACGTCCATCCTTTTCCATGGGTAAGAGTAACAGAAAACTGAAAGAATGCAGTGGCGAACATTGTTCTGAAATTTAAAAAAAAAAAAAAAAAACTATATA
The DNA here is from genome assembly GCF_019279795.1 of Protopterus annectens. Classification (NCBI taxonomy): domain Eukaryota; kingdom Metazoa; phylum Chordata; order Ceratodontiformes; family Protopteridae; genus Protopterus; species Protopterus annectens. Next base: position 441,409,392 of record NC_056734.1, on the reverse strand, counting down.
CAAATTCATTATATATTCATATAATGAAGTGGAAACTTTGTTGCATATGATGAAGAAAAGAGAAGTTTATTGAATTCTCCAGTTTACAGCAGTTTTTTTTCTGGTTTGAATAGTGTATGTACTATAAAACCCATTTTAAGACATCACTCTTTAAAGACATTTTTTTTTGCCGAGATGATTTTATTTTATTGCATTTTATTTTCCATTATTCATTATATCGCATAACACTGAATGTTAGATGGAAATTGATTGGATGCTTTGGATCATGTGACTATTTGTCAAATATAACACTATCAATTATTACCTTTGTATACGCTTGAAAAAGTCTGCTTGTGCAAAAGCTTGTGTCATTTTTTTTTTAATTAAAATATGCAGATTCTCTAGAGCAGCTGATACTTGTTTTTTTTGAAGGATTAAAATGCTTTCCAGAGTGGGAAGTGGGTGGGGGGCAGGCAGTTTTGAAGATAGTCAGAAATGTCAGACCATCCTTTATTCTGGAAAGTTGCTCACTTCCTCTAGGAGCCTCCTGCCATCCCCTTTTAAAGATCTGTTTACCAGCAGTTTGCCATGTCTGCTTATTTTGCTTTTTGTAAAAGTTGTAGAGATGGCATTAAACTCATTGACAGCACTGAGAGGGAAGCTGAAAAGTGTGTTAAAATCCCTGAATCACCTTGCCTCTGTCATCATGCTTTTTATGGACCTCTGCAGCAGGTAGTCCAAATACTCTCTCTCCGTCTTAACAGACAACTCAAAAATGTCAGCTTTAACATCCTTAGGAAGGTTTTGAGTACATAAATCAAGCAAATCTCCATGTAACAGTTCCAGTGGCAGAAGCCCTAAAAGTGTAATCAGCTAAATCATAATAATTTCAGAGTGGGATTTTACTTGAGAAAGATGTTTTCCTCAGATGAGGGGAAAAATATAATGTCCCACATGCTCTCAAGAGGCAAAAACTAACATACTCAGTGTGACAGCTGAGAATTCTAAAAAGTAAGAGATGCAGAATAATACACTTTTCTCTAAATCTATTGAGCTTTCCCATCTTTACCAAAAGGGGACAGACTGACATTAACCAGATGTTTGAAAAACAGGCAATACGATTCCCATACTTGAACAAATTCTCTCCTGGTTAACTCACTCCATACCTAATGAAACTATAACACTAGGGGACATCAACATTGACTGGCAAACAGTCACCCACAATTCCCACTACAAATCTGCATGGCTTTACTGAACTCATCACAACTCCAACCCATGTAAGTAAGCTAACCAAATCTGGCACAATCCTGGACTGGATTCTTGCCTCCAATCATAACCTTTACCATGACCACAAAACACTATCAGATTCTTTAAGTGACCACTCTCCCATTTGCATCCAAAGACATGCCCTACAACACTGTAAATCACACAAATATAAAATTCCATCTTACTCTTTCTAACTCCGACCCTGTGGTATTTAATGACAAACTCTCCTCCACAAATTAGTACTTCCTTCTCAATTTACCCCTCGATGAAGCTGTACACAAATTCAACACTATACTCCTAGATAATCAACTCCCTGGCTCACCCTTGAAAAATTAGAACAAAATCCCACTCTGCACCATGGCTATCAAAGTCCACTCAATCTCTAGCGCACGACTGAGATGATGCTTGGAAAAAATGGTTAAAATTTAAATCCTAGATTAATTTCCAAAACTACACACTATGTAACCTCACTAAAAAGCAGGTCACCAATGAGAAGAAAAAAGTCTACCAAAAATCCCAAATAAACCATCACAGGAATCCCAAAAAATTTTGGAATAGCATAAATAAAATTCTCTACCCTGGCAACTCTAGTTCACCTAACCCTCTTCCCAACAACCCTCGTCTAGAAACCACCAACACTGTTAACTCCTGCTTTACTGACCATCACCAAATTAACCCATAACAGTAACACCACTAACCCCCCTCTCCTCTCCCCTTCCTCAACTTACACTACATTTTCAATCAAACCTGTCCTCACTACCTACATAAAAACTCTTCAGAAGACTTGAGCCATGCTCTCCCGCTGCAGATAACCTACCACCCTACTTTATAAAGCTCGCCGCTAACTCTTTAGCTTACCCATTCTCCACCCTAATTAACCATTTTATCCAAGAGTCTTCCAACCACTTTATCTGGGAACAATAACATTTTATACTATTCCTCTCCACAAGGAAGGACACTTCACTGACCTCTCAAACTACCGACCCACAGCCATTCTACCCCCCAAGTTACTAGAAAAATGCACTGCATTCATAAGCAGCTCTTGGACTACCTACTGCAGGAAAACCTACTCAAACCCATCCAACACGGTTTCTGCCCTAACCATAGCACTACTACCTCTCTAATTTCCTTCATCTAAAGTATCGCACAGGCCAGAGTCAATAACAAACTACTCAGTCTATTCGTACATCTCTCCAAAGCCTCTGACAGTCACCCTCCCTGAGCTTACCGAACTGTCTGACCTTAATATCTCTAACCCTTCCCTGTCATTGTTCTCTAGCTACCGCTCAAACAGGCAGCAGTCTGTCTTGCTGCTCTCTTCCTTCCCTCCTTTCTCCCTGTCAATACTGGCATACCACAAGTATCCATTTTTGGACCACTGCTGTTTAGCATTTTCACTAACAGTCTTCACACTTCCTGCTCTCACTGCTCACTCATACAATACTCTCAGACAAGTCAACTATCATCTCTACCTCTGACAATTTCTCTGACCTCCACTCACCAACCCAAAACTCCTTTCTCTCTGTCAAAAACTGGCTTACGAACAATCAACACAATCCTAAAATAAAACAAAATTATCTTATTTCTTCCAAAGTCCCTTTCTCATCATAAATCATCAGGTACCATTAAATCACTTAACAGCACTGTCACAAACGTTGATACACACACTAAACTATTGGGTGCTTTCATTGACTATCAACTTAAATTTGATCTGCACATATTAAACTGTATAAAGACGCATTAAAAACTTGGACTGTTTTATAGAAATAAAAAACGATCTTACCTCACAAATGACTCTACTTTCTCTTGCCTATGCCTATCTTCTTCACAGCCTTCTCAATGCCTCTCCTATCCTGAGCAACTTACAATCGTCCCTAAAGATCAAGCCTGAACTCACTCACAACAAAATAAGCTGCAAATCAACCCTACAACTCTAAATACTGCCATTCCTTACTAACTTTAAACTGGCTAGAATTCCCCATCAACTCTTACTCGCTCCATATTAGACAAACCCACCTCCTGTCTTCATTTATACCTATATACATACACCCCACCTACTCTCTTCAAATATCTGTTCAGTTTCTCTTAATCCAGAAGCCAAAAAAGAACAATATGGCAAAAATTATATAGCTACTTAGTTGCCCTAGCTTGGAATAAACTTCCCTGAAAATTAGAAATCGTCCCCACACTCAAAGCTTCAAAAAAGCATTAACTGAAACCCTATTAAAAACTCTGATCTGTACATGCCAAAGCCCCAACTAACTCGATTACAGTCTTTCCCTCCACTTTTCCTTACTCTCCTTTTTATTCACTAACTTCTCCCTTCTACACTACTTGTCTCAACTCTTCTCAACTTACTTCGCAGTTTACTCACCTGCACTTCTCTCCATACGGTTTCTCTTCCTGCAATTTCTATTTTCTAACCACCTTTAATTACTTCCAGCTTCCTCTCTTCTGACTACTAATGTAACCACTATAGTTTATACCACTAATTGCACGTCTTTTTGTCATGTATTAAACTAGGAAGTATGTCAATCTTGTATTTAAAAACCTGTTGTAATTACTATTATCCTCGGTTTGTAATTTGTTTTCTTATGGGGCTTGTCCCCCCTGGCCTCCTCTGAAAATGGGCTATCACATACCCGGATAACAAATGTCAAAATAAAAATAAATAAAGAGGGGGTTTACCAGAAATCATTGCTGGGTCTGAACTGGGGTTAGAATATATAAACTTATACGACTGAGGAAGTCTATACAATCTATCTGCATTCTTTTTACACAAGTATAAACAGTAATGCTCTTGAATAAAAATTATTAAAAGTCATCACGACAGTCTTAAAAAACACTTTCCTAGCCTAAAAATTAAAATTTCACAGAAAAGTTCAATTTCAGTCATAAAATTAAAAAGTAGAAGGTCTGTCCCCTCAAAGGAACATAAATGTCCAGCAATACAACAGCATTAGCAGACTATCAATATTCAAAAGCCCATAAGAGGAGCATTCTTCAGTTACAACCTTTTCTTCAGTTCTGCTCAAGATGGTTTATTTTATTATTTAACATCTATTGACTGGGAAAGTCTGACTAGGACAGTGCCTATTTTTAGAAGAGGCCCAGGGAGAAATGCTCCAGACACGTCTTTGGAATGTGGGAGGAAACCTAAGCACCCGGAGTAAACCCACTCGAACACAGCAGAAACATACAAACTCCGCACAGAAGGCACCCCAGCGGAGAACTGAACCGGAGAACCTCTCGCTGTGAGGCGACAACATTAACTGCTTATGACCTTGGCAGGACATAATTCATATAGCTAAGGCTACTGCAGTAGTGATCAATATTATGATTATCAACAGGTTTTGCATCATTACCTGGTCCATCAATTTGCAAACTTTTTTTAATCCTTGTTGTCACACACCAACAGAAGTCAACATCTTCCCCTACAGGGTACACTTCTGCTATGGACACATTTCAGATTTTATATCTTTTTTCTGTTTTAGTATTAAAAAAAAATATATATATATTATACATGTATATATATATATATATATATATATATATATATATATATATATATACATACACACACATATATATATATATATATATATATATATATATATATATATATATATATATATATAAAAAAATCAGAAAGGTGGCTTAGCAGAAGGGCTACCTAGTTCATCGATGTGTAGGCCCGACCCTGCTTCCCTGAGAAGGGGTGGTTCCCTCAATGGGTTGATGTGGAGTGCTACAATAGGGTCGAAGAAAGAGGGGGGGGGGGGACAGGTTAACTGATCCAAGAGTGCTAAACGTTTCAGAACAAGATGGACAGATGAGGTTTCAATAAACTGCATGACATAATCCAGACTGCCTGGAGCCTCTAGTATCACCTTATCAGAAAATTATAGTTATGTACGGACCATAACTCTGCATGTGTGATGTCCATTTTCATCCTTCCTCATCTGATGGGTCTCAGAGCCATTCTTGGCCACTCAATAGACTATAGACTCCATTTCTAAAGAACACCAACGGTGAAAAGGTGGGAAACGGGAAGAATCAGAGAAGGAATACTCTGAAACCCAGACAGCAGAAACTAATCAGGAATATCCTTCAGCACATTTCACAATCCAGACATAAAGGGAAGGGAGAATGGTGGGTTGAAAGTCGAAGGATGAAAACAGACAAAGCTGAGTTATGGTGAGTACATAACTATAATATCTGATGTTTCTTTTTCATCCATTCCTCAAATGATGGAGCAGAGTCTCCACCTAGAGTAATCTTGGATATCCCTCAAGCAAGGATATTCCAAAGTACCGCTGAGCCAAAAGATGCCCCATTTCTTGAGAATATATCCAATTTGTAGTGAATTATAACATGTATGAGCATTGGACCATGTAGCAGCTGCACAAATGTCATTTATAGATGCTTTAGACCAAAAAGAGGATGTTGTGGCCATAGATCTGGTGGAGTGTGCTTTAGGATGTTTGGGTAATGACAGGCCTTTGCTCTTGTAAATGAACGCAATGCAAATCAGTGAGCCATCTGGCTAGAATCACTTTTGCCACTACAGTGCCTAACTTAGCTTGGAAAAGGATACAAACAGCTGCTCTGATTTCCTTAGGTCTAATTCTGTGGCTGTAAAATCTAAGCGGTCTATGAACATCCAATAAACAAAGCATGTATTCACCCTTGCTAGAAGAATTAGGAAATAAGAGTGGTAGGTTAATTGATTGGTTGAGGTTAGCTTCTGACACAACTTTAGGTAGAAAGGAGGAATTAGTCCAAAGTGATATTCTTGTGAAAAAGCAGGTAAGGGGTCCGAGAAGAAAGTGCTTGGAGTTCACATACCTGTCTAGCTGATGGCAACTAGAAAAAAGTGTTTTTCAGGACAAGAATTTCAACTCTGTTCATGCTGAAGTTTCTACGGGAGGCTGAATAAGGGCCTGAAGAAGAATTAGTATAAGGTCCCATGGAGGGGCAGGGTCCTTAATTGGGGGCCTAAGCAACAAGGCACCCTTGAGGAAAGCCTTAAAAATCTTAAGAAAGCTAGAAAAAAAAAATGATCCATGCCCAGATGAAAATTTGAGATGGCAGCCAATTGTACCTTAGCAGGTGAATAACTAGCACTGTTGTTGACAATGGAGGGCAGTCAATCGAGAACAGCCAGAACTGGGCAGAAAAGGGGTTTTAAATGTCTCTAAATAGGCCCAAGCAGAAAGTCATTTTCATTTACTTTTATAAATTTCCTTGTAAAAGGCTTTTTGCGACGGTACTAGAATGTAGAACAGGAAAACGCCTGGAACTTCTAGCCTAGCCATCAATGGAAGTAGGGAAACTCTGTCCGGGTGAGTCAACCTGGATGGGTTAGAAAGACGGCCCTGAACATGACCCCAGCACCCAGGGAGGGTAAACTAGGTGAGGTCACAGGAAAGGGAATCACACTTTCCGAGGCCAGAATGGGGCAATGAGGATTACCTTCCTTTTTCACTGGTAAGTTTTCTGAATACACTTTGGGATGAGAGAAGGGGGAGGGAAGGCATATAATAGACTGGAGGGCCAGTCATAGGTTCATAGGTTTATACTAGGCTATCTGCCCTAAGGCATTTATAAGCCTAGCCCAGAGTTTTTGTGGCTTACACCACCCCTTATGTTAAAAAATACTGTGCCCATTAGTTTGTTGTGCCTCTGTCCAGCAGTGACACAGAGATGATTCCCGGGGCTAAACCTACGATCTCCCATCCACAGGTCAAGATTTCTCTTGAACAGAGCCAGCGAGGTGTTCTGCCTCACATGGACCGGGATTTTATTCCACAACATAGGGAGTCCCTGGGTGACAAATCTATCCCTCCAGCATGTCCTATTTATATCCGTGCTAAGGTTTAAGTCACTTGCTCTAGTGGATCTGGTAGATTTAGATTTTTTTGAGGTGGAGCATGTCCATTAATTCCTGGTTGGACATGGCCTTGTATGTCAGGCACAGGTCACCTCTGAGCAGACTGTATGCGACTGAATAGAGCTGGAGTTTCTTCAGTCTGGCAGCATATGACAGATTTTGGAGTCCCTTTATCCTTTTGGTGAGGAACTTTTGGGGTCTCTCCAATTGCTGCAGGTGTCAGGTGAGATACATCCTGAATGGGGCATATCATTGGTCTGATAAGTGAAGAGTACAGGGGAGCAATGACCTCACTTGATCTGGATGTGAATCCCTTCATGATCAGGTGGGCAATGTAGAAGGTTTTTCTAACCACTTTAGCAATGTGAGTGTCAAAAGAAAGGCCACTGTCAACCTGGGTGCCCAGGTCCCTGATAACCTCTTCTGTGCTTAGTGGATTGCCACCTATATGGTAGCTTGGAGTTACCTTGTTTTTCCCGAAGGGTATGACTATACATTTTTGGCATTTAACTTCAGGCCATGGCTCTGGCACCAGCTATCGGTTTCCGTGAGACCCCTCTGAAGGATATCTGTGTCCGATGTACTTTCCACTATGGCTCCCAGTTTGCAGTCATCTGCAAACTTTGTCAGCCATAGTCCTCCTATGTTAGCCTGTACTTCTGAGAAGTAGATGCCGAACAACAGGGGGCCAAGGACTGAGCCCTGTGGGACACCACTTGTGACCGGCTTGGAGTCTGACATGGTGCCAGCTACTCTAACCCTGTGGGTTCTGTCCTTTAGCCAGTTTGCAACCCATCTTGTGACATATGGGTTTACATTTAAGCTGGTAAGTTTCTCTATAATACCCGAGTGGGGTATTGTGTCGAAAGCTTTTGCGAGGTCAAGGTAGGCTGTATGGACTGCCTTTCCCTCATCAATGGCCTTGGTGACTTGTTTCGAAGAAGTCGACCAAGTTCAAAAGGCATGATCTGCCCTTGACAAAGCCAAACTGGGTCGGGTCCAATGTCTGCAAGTCCCCTATGTCTTTGTTTATGAGTTCCATTATGATCCTCTCCATAGCTTTGCAGACCAGGCTTGTTAAGCTTATGGGGCGGTAATTACCAGGGTCCGTAGAGGCACCACCTTTGTGGAGTGGGACCACAGTTGCCGTACGCCACTCCTTCGGCACGTATCCTGTGGTAAGGCTAAGATTAAACAGCTGCCTTATGTGCGGGTTTAGTTCCTCATTGAGTTCGTGTAGCACACAGCCGGGGACACCATCCGGTCCCATTGATGCTGTGTTTTTAGCTTTAGAGAGAGCAGCTTTCACCTGCGCATTGGAGATGTCTGGGAGGCTGCACTCCGCTGGGATAGTTATCTCTCCTTTTGGGGGGGGAGAGTGGGGTGAAGTTTGCACTGTATGTTGGCAATGTCTGTGGGTTCAGTGATTTTTGTATCATTTTGGACCAATTCTGAGCATATCTGGGAGTTTCCACCCAGGTTTCTAACATAGCTGAAGAAGGCCTTATGATTGTCTTTTGAATCTATGGCAATTTTTCTCTCAAAGTTGGCCTTGGATGATTTTATGAGTGCTCGTATTTTTTTACTAATAATGATCAAAGGTGTCTTCTCTTTTATGGATTTTGCTCTATCATGTAACAGCTTTCTCCTCTTATTGTAAAGTTTGTTTATGGCTAGGGTCCACCAGACTGGACGTTTGCCCTTGGTGGAAAGAGTCTTGGTTTTTATTACGGATTGCCTGATCCATGCAGTCCTGGAGGTGTTCGTAGAAGGCATTTGTAAGGGCTTCCGCAGCTTGGGTTGTGGTTTCCACTGGCTCGACGGCCTTGAAGGATACCACACCAGTCTTGAGTAGTGTGAAGTTTGTTTTAGAGAAGTTCTTAACTGTGGTCTTTTTTGTTTGGGGTGGGGGCGGGATGTGGATATCCAGTGAGATTAGTTTATGATCTGATCTCACCAATGAGGGATATACTTCCGGTGTGGAGCATTTTGTCCCCATGTTTGTGATGATGAGATCTAGTACATTTTCTCCTCTTGTGGGAACGGTGACTAGTTGTTCCATGGCATTTGAATTTATGAACTCCAGGAACCTTTGGGCTAGAAAGTTTGGGCTTGAGTAATGTTCCCAGTCTATATTCGGGTAGTTGAAGTCACCCAATATAATGGTGTTTGGAGATGGTTTTATACCCTCCAGTGTCTTCAGGAAGGCGGTGTGGGGTTCCTGAGTTTGAGAGGGTGGCCTGTAGCATGCTACAAATTGTAGAGCAGTTTTGCCTATGGTTAATAGCACCTGGATGGTTTCCGATGCTTCGTGCGTTGCCACCAACCTGGAGGTGTGGGTATCCTTGATGAATATGGATACACCCCCTCCTTTTGTGGTGTGGTCCGGGTTTTGGGGCCGGAACGCATGATATGAGGTAAAACCTGATAGTGCCGGGGTGCTCTCAGGAGCCTTGAACCAGGTTTCAGTCACAGCACAGACATCAATGTTCTCCATACTGAGAAGGGCCTCGAGTGTGTGCATTTTGAGATTTAGACTTCTGGCATTGAGCAGCATTACCCTTAGTTTCTTCCCATTTTTGTTTTCTAGGGTGGTAGGTTTAGAATTTGAGCCTTGCCTAAAAGGCACTATGGGGTGGCAAGAGCCTTAGCCAATATCCGGAATCCCAGGGTGACAGGTGCAAGCCGTCCCTTGAAGCAGCGTGGCTTGTCAAGCATGTCATCCCAGGCAGACAGACACTGGATCCCCTTTGAATGACACCAGAAATTAAGCCAATTGTTAAAGCTGATCATCTTGTCTCTATGTTGTGGCATCATTCTTGGTGAAGGAAGGATGCTGCTCAGGGTCAGGGTCATACCTGCCTGGGCTACATAATCAGAGAGCTCCTCTATGTTTCTTTTCATGTAGTCCAGGGAGGTACGTCTCAGGTCATTCACACCAGCATGGACAATGACTGTGTCATATTTGTACTTGCTGTGGAGTGACCCGAGTGCTTGTGTTATGTGGCGGATTCTAGCGCCCGATAGGCAGCTTACTGTGACCCTCTCCTTGTTCAGCCTGGTGAGTGGGACGTCAGTGTGTCTGACCCTATGACAAGTACGCTTGGTGTGGTATTTGGCCTTAAGGGCTGTGACTGCTTTGCACACTGATTTTGTGTTTTATGTGTTGCCTGTGGTGTGTCATGAGGTGGCGGTTGCTTGGGTGTCTGCTTTGGAGGCCTCTGCTGTTTAGGTAAATTTTTGCTCAGAGCCTCCGAGTATGTCTTTGTGTGTTTATGTGTTTGATTCATTGCTGTGATAGCTTTATGTGAGACTGGTTTTGTGGTGTGTGTAGTTGCCTTCTCCTCCTGTCTGGTCTTGCCAGTCCCGAGTTGAGAGAGCTCAGCCTCCAGTTTGGCTAAATAGCTGCATCTCTCGCAAGTATTTGTGTTATGTGGGAGGAGGAGAGGGTTGTCTGTGTACATGAGGCAATTGTAACATTGCCTCAATATTCCCAGATTCACCAACTGGACAGGAGAGGACGCCAGCATCTGGCCCTTCGACATGCTAGAGAAATTAAGACGTTTGGGGTGTAACTGAATGAGAGAGGACTTAGTACGTGCTGAGCTTTTTTTTTTTTTTTTTGGAGGAAAAAAAAAAAAAGCTTTTTAGGAACAAGTGCTGTGCTTTTTAGTTAAGGGATATACTGTTTAGATTACTAGTAGAGCAGTTCTAAGGGAAAAAATGAAGAACAGACTTTATGGAGCCAGAAAAAGTTTAACCTTGTTAAACCGGCGCTGCCCGATGCTGCTCTAGTGGCAACTCCAAGCTAAATCTCGCTAAAGCGTGCTTGATAGCAGGGGCTGGAAAGAGCCAGGAATTGACCCAATACGGCCAATAAAACTACAGTTTCAAGTCAGTAACCACTCCCACGGGGGGCAGGGGAGCTGCTCAATGTTTTTCATTGCCACTGATCAACAGAGAGACTTTCCCTTAGCCCAAGCAAAAATGGCCTCACAGAAACTTACAAACAGTTCAGGAACAGCAAGCCTGTAACTGAACTTTTTTAAATCTCAGAAAAGTGGGAAAAAAGCAAGATTTTTTTTTTTTTGTTTTTGTTTTTTCAGAGATAGCAGAGGTTCACAAGTAATATCAAGAGTATTATACAAGTATAATACAAGAGTCTCTCAGATGTCCTTCAAGGATGCATCTGCAGTCCTTACAAATGGGTTGTCCTGTCGTCAGGCAGCCCTTCGGTCGGCCGGATTCCAAAGTCTGGGTCTGGCCTCGGCTGATGTCGCACTCCACCCGACGTCATAGCTGCAGTTATTCGGGTATAAAGGTATCAGCCGACGCCATTTTCCTCAGTCTTTCTTGCCACGTGGCGCCCGAAGCAGAAGCTGTTCACAAGTGCCGGTCGGTCAGAACCAGAGATTACTACTACCGAAGACTTCTAAAAAGCTAAGTACCCCGTTGGGGACTCTTCTTGCCTCAGCCGATGTCAGAAAAAGTGAATAACTGTTTAACTTGTGGGAAACAAATACCTCATAAAGATTTCCACTCTTACTGCCTACCTTGTTTAGGCCCAGACCACGACGTAGCAGCTTGCCTAGCCTGTGCTTCTTTCAACCGACGGACGCTTAGACGTCGGTCGGAATTTGCTGAGGAGTTTTTCGGCTCCGCTTTTGCTTACATTATGCCGTCGGAAACTCCGACTACACAAATAACTAAAAAGCGCAAGGAAAAGGACCGACACTCGCGGTCCGCGGTTTCGGCCGAAACCGCGGTTAAGCCAACGAGTGTCTCGGTTTCGGCTGAAACCGAGTCCACGGTTCTTCCTTCGGCCGAAAGCTTACCTCCTACCGAGGCCTCATCCAGCATGGCTGAATCTGCTACTGAAATCCCACCTGCTCTTGCAGGTTCACAGGATTTATCTGATACTCTTCCTTTAGATATTTCTACTCCTGCACGTGGAGCTGCTAGGCCCCCTGCATCCATGTCGATTAAGGCTTTTGCCAGGGCTAAAGCAGCAAAATCTACCAAAACTGTGCCTGCTAAGACCCCCTCTCACAGGCCTAGCTCTAGTTCTCAAATGCTTAGTCTAGCAGAGGATCTCATTTCTTTGATCAGGGGATCCCAACCACACCCAGACAGGGCCTCTCACCCACCTCCAGAGAAGAGGCCTAGAGCAGAGCCCCCTGAGCCAGTTTCTTCAGATGACTCCTCTGATGATTCAGACAATACAAATCCTCCAGAGGGCCCTTTTTCTCCTTATGAGGGCTCTGATGCAGAAGAGTCCATTCCTTCTGCCTCTCCGCCTGAGGAATTTTCCTTTGGGGAAACCTTGCATGCTATGAGGGAACAATTTCAATGGCAGGGCCAGGATTTTTCAGACTCTAGGAAAAGGCTTAGAACCTTTTTGCATTTGCCACAGCATAGGCCTTTAGCCATTCCTCCAGTACTTACTGTTGTGGATGATGCATTTAATGATGCTTGTACTGCTCCTGATTCTCTTCCTCCGGCCCCTGCTAAGCCCGATAGGTACTACAGGGTTCCGGACACACATTATCATTTGTATAAGGCTCCTTTTGCAGATCCTGAAACTATTTCCCAGGGACCCAAGGCTGTAGCAGCTTCCTCTGCAAAAACCCCCTCCCCTCTGAAAGGGAATCTAGGGCCTTAGAGAGATTGGGTAAAAAAGTTTACACTTCTGCTACTCTTTCAGCTAGGGCCTTGAACTGTCAATTCCACATGATTCAGTATCAGGAATTTATGTTAGATCAGTTAACTAAAAAACTGTCCTCGGATGAACCATTAGACAAAAAGTCTGTTCAGGAAATGGTACATAACATTCAGCAGGTCAGTAATCATTCCTTAAAATGCAGCTATGATGCACTGGAGGCTTCTTTTAGATCATCTATGACTGGTACAGTGATCAGAAGACATGCATGGTTAAAAGAGCAATCCTTACCAGACCATGTTAAATCAAAGCTCCTAGATGCTCCTATGGATAAGCTTAATTTGTTTGGCTCCCCGGCACAGCAGGTGCTGAAGAAGGTGGAAGACAAAGCAAAATCTGTCCAGACAGTCAAGGATTTCTTGCAGGTCCAGCCTCCAAGGTTTAGTAGGAACTGGCCTTCCAAGAACTGGTCCTTTCCAGACACCTCCAGAGCCCAGAGAGGCAGGAATAGACGCTCAAGAGGCAGGGGTCATTCCAGAGGTGCCTACAGGGGACGTCAATGGCAGGCTAACAACCAGCGAGGTACTATCACAGATCCAGCCACCACCGCTTCCACAGGACAATCACAGTGACTTGGCTCTGGCACCGCCTACCAGGGAACAACAAGAAGCACCCTTAGGCGGAAAACTAGCCTTATTTTCAGTAAACTGGCACTACATCACAGGAGACAAATGGATTTTACAGACAATAGACCAAGTTAACAGGTTTCACTTCCATACTCTACCAAGGAAGAGAGGAATGCCAAACCTACCTCCAAATCAGAAAACAGAAGCTCTACAACAAATAAATCACTTACTAAGGATGAGAGCCATAGAAAGGGTACCGTCTATGGAACAGGGGCAAGGATTTTACTCCAGACTCTTCCTGGTACCAAGAAAAGAAAACCAATGGAGACCGATTCTAGACCTGTCCGCTCTAAACACATACCTCATTGTTCCAAAATTCAAAATGCTGACTCTACAGCAGCTTCTTCCCATGCTGGGCAAGGAGTCCTGGCTGGTAACTCTAGATCTCAAGGAGGCATACCTGCACGTCCCCATACAACCAAATTGCAGAAGATACCTCAGATTTCTTGCAGGATCAGAGCATTATCAATTCTCAGCATTGCCCTTTGGCTTATCTACTGCGCCCAGAGTATTCACGAAATGCCTGGCATCAGTGATAGCTCATTGCAGGCTCCAGGGAATTCAAATTTACCCTTACCTGGACGACTGCCTGTTACAAGCGGACAGCAAAAACAAATTAACAAAAGATTTGAAAAAGGTCATTTATCTACTGCAAGCCCTGGGATACACAGTCAATATAAAAAAGTCAAGGCTGATACCATCCCAAAGGATAACCTTCTTGGGTGCAGAGCTGGACACATCAAACCAAATGGCATTCCTAACAGCAGAAAAACAGAAGCACCTCCCTCTCTACTTCATGGCATTAACAAAGCAGGACCAGCTAACAGCAAGAAAAGTCCTGCAAGCCCTGGGTTACATGGCATCCTGCATAATATTGATTCCACATGCCAGGCTACATATGAGAAAGTTACAGTGGTATCTAAGGAATTTATGGTCTCAGCACAAGCACAGCCTAGAAACCCGAATTCCAATAATTCCATGCCTGAAGCAGGAATTCCAATGGTGGGCTCAGGCCTGTCAATCGAACAAAGGACTGCCCTTCCTCAGACCTCAACCAAGCCAGACCATCACAACGGACGCCTCAGACCTCGGTTGGGGAGCACACATGTTGGGCAAGTGCATACAAGGCTTATGGACTCAAGACCAGCTGCACCTACACATAAATCAAAAGGAGATGCTGGCAGTAAAATTGGCAATTCAGACATTCAGACCATTTCTTCAACAGGGTCAATTGCTGATAAGGACGGACAACACCACAGTTATGTGGTACATCAACAAACAGGGAGGCACGCATTCATACCCTCTATGCCGGATGGCAATGGACCTCTGGAATGTGGCCCTGAGCTTCAACATTCAGTTACAAGCAATATTTGTACCAGGAAAAGAAAATATACTGGCAGACATCCTAAGCAGGACTACCACGGATGCCCACGAATGGATGCTGCATCCAGACATCTTCAAAACCATTACAGGGAAATGGGGACTACCAGAAAGAGACTTATTTGCATCCCCACACAACCACCAATTGAAATAATTCTGCACGAGGGCATACCACCCACTTGCTTGGAAGGTGGACTCCCTATCTTTCAGTTGGAAAAACCTGACAGCATATGCATTCCCACCTCTTCCTTTGATGCACAAGGTGCTATTGAAGATCAAAGAAGACCGTCCAAGGATGATCCTGATAGCTCCAGACTGGCCGAGGCAGCATTGGTACCCATTACTGAGGAGTATGTCTCGGGAACAAATATGGCCTCTGCCCCTAGTTCCCTTACTGTTAACATAGAAGAACTTCAAAACCTTGCATCCAAACCTAAAAACACTGCAACTGGCTGCCTGGAACATTTCATAAGACAAAATAACCCAGAATTATCTCAAAGGGTTAAGGACATTATCTTGGAGGCTCGCAGACCCTCAACAAGAAAAAATTATTCAGCAAAATGGAAAAGATACCTCATTTGGAGTGCAGCAAAAGGAGAAAATGTGTCACTGGTAAACATAGCTAACATCCTGGAATACTTGGCAGAGCTCTTCCACAATGGCCTGTCCTATTCTTCCATTAAGATTCATGCATCAGCTATTTCAGCAGAATACAACATGGACCCTCCAGTCTTCTCACATCCTCTGCTCAGGCAGTTTCTGAGAGGAATTAAAAATGTAAAGCCACCTAGGAAGCCACCATTGCCCGCATGGGACTTGAACTTTGTGTTAGAAAAATTGACACTACCTCCTTTCGAGCCAGCAGCAACAGCAGAACTACAGTACTTATCATGGAAAACTGCTTTCCTGCTTGCAGTCACTTCAGCAAGAAGGGTTTCTGAACTACAGGCATTAATGGCAGTACAGCCCTTCCTTATCTTCCATCAAGATAGAGTGTCCATGAGAACTAATCCTACTTTTATGCCAAAGGTGGTCTCCAGGGTATCTTTAAACCAAGCTATCCACCTGCCTACATTCTTTCCCAACCCACAGAACAAGGGAGAAAGACTGTTACATACCTTGGATGTACATAGACAATTGCGCTACTACCTGGACAGGACCAAGAGCAATAGAAAAACTGACCAGCTACTGGTAGCATATGCAACAGGAATGGAAAGAAAAGCAATTTCAAAACAGACAATCTCTAAGTGGATAGGAAATTGCATTAGATTTTGTTACTCTCACCATGGGAAGAAAACTCCAGAAAACATCAGACCTCACTCTACAAGAACTACAGCCACTACTACAGCTTTTTTACGAGGAGTGGCTACCAAAGACATTTTAGAGGCTGCTACTTGGAGCTCCGTGCATACATTTGCCAAGCATTATAATCTACCCTTATACTCCAGATCCAGAGCAGGTTTTGCCTCTGCTGTTTTGCAAGGGATCTTAACTACACCATAATCTTATTTCTCCTCCTCCCCCAGTTTGGCTATGGTATTCTACTCATTTGTAAGGACTGCAGATGCATCCTTGAAGGACATAGTACAGTTTTGTACCTACCACAAATGTAGATGTCCGAGAGGCATGCATCTGCAGTCAGGATTACCCACCCTCCTTCCCCTCTGTGGTACTCCTAGGGTATTTGCCCATCTTGTAGCTAGCTGGGGAATCTATTATGGTGTATTTGTTTGTATATATGTACATACATGCTTATTATTTGTTTGCTCTCTACTATTTGGAACCATTTGCATTTATCCAAATTTAGCCTTCCTAGAGGGCACCTGGCATCTGGGGCAAGAAACACTGAGGAAAATGGCGTCGGCTGATACCTTTATACCCGAATAACTGCAGCTATGACGTCGGGTGGAGTGCGACATCAGCCGAGGCCAGACCCAGACTTTGGAATTCGGCCGACCGAAGGGCTGCCTGACGACAGGACAACCCATTTGTAAGGAGTGCAGATGCATGCCTCTCGGACATCTACATTTATGGTAGGTACAAAACTGTACTTTACTCCCCCTCGAGGGGGGGGGTCAGGACTAAGTACATGCTGCACTTGGCATTGAGGGTGACCCCATCTGGTAAATATTTCCACCACTGACTGGTTGACAGACAACTCATGAGGAAGAAAGACGAACCTGTTCAGTTTGTCTACTAAGATGCTGGCTTTCCTGGAATATGCATTGCCAGAAAAAAGCGAATGGAAGAAATCATTCATTGCCAAACTCGCGTTGCCACTCTGCAAACTGGGTAAGATCTGGTTCCCCATTGTTTGCTGATGTACCAGACCACTGACATTGTCTTTTTGAACTGCAATCATCCCTAGAAGGAGAACATCTTGAAATGCCTGCTACACCCATAGGACTGCTCATTTTTTAGGACACTGATGTGAAGACTGGCCTCTGTTTAGGACCATGTGCCTTGCACTGTCCTTCCCAAATAATGGCCCTGGGAGAGGAGAGAGTGAAAGGATGGAACTGGGAAACTTCCTGTGCATGACTCCACCATGTTATAGGTCATCTGCAAACATCTGTGATGCAAATGGGAGCCATCGTCTGCCGTCTTATTGACTACTCTACTGCTAGAGTCCACTGCAGTACTCTCGTGACAGTGTTGTTAAGGGGATCAGCACGATGGACACCGCCATCAAACCCAATAGTTGTAGATTTAACTTGGCTGGAGGTGAATGAAAGATAAGGATGTGTAATGCCAGTTTTCTTAAAAAAGTCTCCAGTCTTGTTTGGGACAGGCTTGCCACTTGTGCCAGAGTATTCAGACGGGCTCCAACAAGACTTGGAGAGGTTGATGGTAATGCCCACCTGGGAACAAAGACGCAGCAAGTGATCCCTGGTTTGAGTTAGCAAAAGCTTGCTAGAAGCAGATAGGAGTCAGTAGTCTAGACACAGAAACACCAAGAATCCCTGCAGTCTCAAGTGAGTGGTAGCCACTGACATGCATTTGGCAAACACTCTGGGGGCTGTGGGGCTGTGGTGAGACCAAAGGGCAGTGCTCTGAACAGTTAGGGACTGGCTCTCAGATGGAAGTGTAGATATCTCCTGGACTGCCTGTTTATTTTGATAGGATGATATACATCCTGAAGATCTATACAGCATAACCAACCTCCTTTCTTGAAACAAGTAGGATGGACTGAACTATGACCATCCAGAACTTTGATTGTTTCATAAACCAGTTTAGACTGCTGAGGTTCAAACCTGATCTTGGGTCCCTGGTCTTTTTGGCACTAAAAAGAATTCTGAGCAAGTTCCGGATCCTTGCTGATCTGGTGTGACTGGTTGGATGACCAACAGCTTTTCTATTTCTCCAGATGCACTTTTCTTCTGACTGGGTGGAACATCAGGAATTCTTTGGTTGTATTTTGGAAAAAAGGGAAAAATGGTATGTAGTAACCTCGGGATATATTATTATGCAACCAAGAATCTTTGCTAATGGCTATCCAGTCTTGTGAATGCAGAGATAGGTGTCCCCTGACTGCCTCCAGAGTGCAGAAGTCAGGTAACCCCTTCAGGGATGCTAAACGGACCTCTCCAAGAAAGGAGCTCTGAAGCCCTGATGTTGTGGGCCATCCCTGTCACAAGGGCAGTATCTTCCATTAGAATTCCCCTCTTTGCTGCTAGGGGACCTTTAATCATACAGGAGTCTTGGGAAGTACCTTGCAACTTCCTGAACCACAATTTTCTGCCACTTCTCCAGTTATGGAAAAAGTCCAAAGAGGGGTAGTAAACCAGATTTCCATGTCAGAAAGTCTTCCCATCTTGCTTGCTCCTAGAGAGGGTCTTTCTAACACTGGGGCCGAATAAGTTGGATCCATCAAAAGATGCAGTGACAAATGAAGACTTAAAGGACTCCACAAAGTCACAGAGGCACATCCAGGCATGCCTTCTAACAGTCAAGTCTGAACCCACCGCTCTAGTAGCTCCCTCTGAAGCATGAGATCGGTCTCATGATAGCACTGGATAAAGACTGGAGGATGGCCAGTTATGAAGAAACTGTTTTCTTATCCTCCACAGACATGGACCCAGAGAGGGTACTGGAGAACTGCTTGATCAGGTCCCTCTGAAATCTCATTAACACATGCCAAACAGTTCACAGACCTGAAAGTGGAGGTTGCTGATGCATACATCCTGAACCTGTTCAAAGCCCAATTTTCCCTATTAGAAGGATGGACAGTGGAGCTCTGTTCCACTCTCTCTTTCCCAGTAGCTGCTGCAACCACCACAGCATCCACAGGAAGACTGTTGTTCCAATGAACCCCATCTTTAGGTGCAACAAGATACTTGCCCAGGCATTTAGGGATGAGCTCTGTGACATCCAGATCCTTCCAAGCCCAGCAGGAGATGAGGTCTGCCATTTCATCTACCAGGAGGACTATCCAAGTCATAGCTGAGCCAGTTCCGAAAGCCCCAAGGAACACTTGCTCCTCTTGGAAAGGGGAATCAGAAAACCAACTTCCCTTCGGTTTCAAAAGCTCAAGTATCTCTCTGAATGCAAATTCCTTGAGGGGTGATCTGAGAGCCATTTCGCTTCATCTAACACAGTGTCTTTGGTTAATAACCCTTGTGGAGAGTCTAGGTGCCTCCTTTTGCACATCTACTTCAGAGGTGGCTCTTTAGTGCAATGTTCAGGAGAGGACTCAGTTAATGACCCTTGTGGAGAATCTAGGTACCTCCTTTTGCACATCTGCTTCAGAGGCGACTCTTTGGTGCAATGTTCAGGAGAGGACTTAGAAGTGCCAGCACTGTCCTGTATGAGGCTAGTCTCAAGGCTTGAGAAGACTGGCTGTCCCAAAGCTTCCACCTTAAACAGTTGAGTGTAGGGTGGAACTGAGGGGGGTAAGGATGCCTTTTCCATCAATCAGGAGAAAGCTCACTCCACTACCTTGAAAGCTGAGCGGAGGCCAAGGGGGACCTCAGTTTCACCCCATTGGATCCAAAGAAGCCTGTGAGGGCCAAAACCCAATCACCCCCTGCTCTACTCTCAAAGTAGAGGTTGGAGCCAAGCTGTCCAGTGCTGAAACTCCTATAGCATTAGAGTCAATCCCAGCCTCCTGGATCAGACATAGACGCCACAGCACCCAGATCCTTTTGGATCCAACAAGTTCGGACCAGTTTGAGGTCAGAGAAATTGTCGGGGCTGAAGACCAGTCTTCAGATCCAACACAGACATACTCGGATCTCAAGCCCAAAATCTACAAAACCACCTGGCAGATCAGAATAGGAGTTAAAGCTTGCGGTTGTGTGGTGGAAAGCTTCATGGTTCTGATGGGAGCTGGAGCTGGTTATACACCCAACTGAATCAGAGTTCTGAAAAAATTTCTCATTATAGGTTCATAGGTAGGTACTAGGCTATCAGCCCTAGGACCCATACAAGCCTAGCCAAAAATGTACCCTGGCTTTCGCCACCCAAGAAAATTATTTTCCTGTGCCCCTGTCGAGCAGAGCCACAGAAGTGATCACCAGGATGAATTTCCCATTTCCCATCCAATCATCAAGATGTTTCTTGAAGAGTGCTAATGAGGAGCTCTGTTTGACATAGATAGGTAGACTGTTCCAGAGTATGGGAAGTCTCTGGGACCGGAATCTATCCCTCCAGCATGTTCTGTTTATTGTGGCAACAAGGTTTAGGTCCCTAGAGTGTGTAGCTCGGAGGATTGGGATTTCTTAGAGTGGAGCATGTCCAACAGCTCTGGGTTTGACATAGCTTTGTATGTCAGGCAGAGATCGCCCCTGAGTAGGCGATATGCGATGGAGTAAAGCTGTAGTTTTTTGAGACGGTCTGCATAGGGCATCTGTTTGAGGCCAGTAATCCTCTTTGTGAGGTATTTCTGTAGCCTTTCCAGTTGTTGTAGATGTCTTGTGAGGTACATAAAGGGGGCGTTTGTACTCTATAATGGGTCTAATGAGTGATGAGTAGAGGAGAACAATGACCTCTTTTTCTGGATGAGAATTCTTTTGCGATTAGATGAGCCACGTAGAAGGATTTCCTGACCACTGTGGCAATGTGATTATCAAAGGAGAGACTACTGTCCACCTGTGTCCCAAGGTATCATCACATTTTCAGCATTAAGTAGACTACCAGCTATGTGATAGTTCACGGGTACAGAGTTTTTACCAAAGGGGATGACAATACACTTTTTGGCACTGAGCTTCAGGCCATGGCTTTGACACCAGGTATCTGTCTCAGTGAGGCCCTTTTGTAGTTTGTCCATATCGTTAGGAGTTTCGATTATGGCTCCTAGTTTGCAGTCATCTGCAAACTTTGTTAGCCAAAGACCTTCTGTGTTCGCCTGCACTTCAGACAAGTAGATACCAAACAGGAGAGAACCCAGGAATGAACCCTGTGGTACTCCACTTGTCACTGGTCTGATGTCGGATTTGGAATCTGCTACTTTCACAGTGTGGGTTCTGTCCGTGAGCCAGTTGGCAACCCATCTTGTGACATAGGGATTTATACCTAGTTTAGTGAGCTTATCTATAATTCCAGAGTGGGGGATGGTGTTGAAAGCCTTGGCGAGATTTAGATAAGCTGTGTGAACTATTTTACCCTCATCTATGGCTTTGGTGACTGCTTCAAAGAAGTCAATCAGGTTTAGGAAAGATGATCGGCCTTTTACAAATTCAAACTGGGTAAGGTCCAGAGTTTGGATCTCCAATGTCTTTGTTTACGAGTTCCACAATGATACGTTCATGGCCTTGCAGACCAGGCTCGTCAGGCTAATGGGGCGGTAGTTCCCGGGGTCCGTCGTGGCTCCCCCTTTGTGGAGTGGGATAACCGTCGCGGTGTGCCATTCAGTGGGTACAAAGCCTGAGGTGAGGCTATGACTGAACATGGTACTTGGATAGGGTGCCAGTTCATTTTGTAGTTCATGTAGAACGCAGCCTGGAATATTGTCAGGTCCCATGGATGCTGTGTTCTTGGCTTTGGAGAGTGTTTTTTTTACCTGTGCAGCTGTGATTATAGGAACTTTACATTCTTCCGGTATAGAGATGGGCCCTCTAGGGGGTGAGAGGGGGGTAAAGTTAACACTGAACCTATCTGCTAGGATGTTGGCAATATCAGTTGGTTCTGTATATTTAGTGCCATTGTGCTGTAACTCAGAGCAGATTTATCCACATCAATTTCTGATGATCTCCTGGATGACCAGAGGGAAGAAAATGTTCATGGTGGTCAGAAAGCTCAAGGTGTGTCTTGAAGGAAAGGGGAATGAAGCTTCAAAGAGACTGGCTCTGGTGAAAATCTGGGTAATGTAGACTTGGACTTAGTTGGGGATACAAAGGTTTAATTTCCAGAGTAGAACCCTTAGAAGTGGAAAAATTGGACATCTTAGTGATTTTTTGGGACAGAGCCGAACCTGAAGAAGTTGATGGAGGAGAGCAATCAGAGGAGTGCTTCCTCAACTCTTTCGGTTTTTCTGCTACTTCACCGGAGGATTTTTTTAGACTAAGTAGTAGCTGCAGAGTCACAAAGTGGAAGATGGAAAACCTTTCAAGATCAATTTACTGTTTCTCTCAAACAAAGTCCTGTTATTGAAACCAGAACAAATATCACAACTGACATTAAGATGGCCTAGACGCAGGCAATAAACACATTAAGAAAGGCTACCACAGTTTGGAATCTTGTGTCCGCAAGTGGAAAGCCATCACAGTTTGGAATCTTGTGTCCACAAGTGGAACACTTTTGGATTTTCTGACATAGAAGACAAGTAAGGGAAAATACCAATAATGTAATTATAAATACCCAATTACAGACAAAGGGAATAGAAATACCAGTAATGGAGGCATAAGATGTACCACAGGGGTGATCACAACACACAGAGGGCTTAGGGCCCAAAACACTAATTCCAAAAAGAAGGATCAGAAAATGGAAAATAATTTTTTATTTCATTAAAAGAATAGAAAGGTATTATTCTGTGCAAAAGGATTAATACAGAAAGCTATAGAGAAACATAGCAAAAAACTTAGTTTGGCATGTTAGTTTTACACAAACGGCAATCATGTCTTATCACTGAAGCAGCAAATAAGATTGGCAGTATCTCAGGGGTAGTTGGGGTATTATGGGTAATGGAAGGAGCAAACAGCGACCATGTCTCATTAGTGAAGTGGCAAACGAGATTGGAGGTATCGCAGGGGTAGTTTTGGGATTATGGGTAAGAGGAGGAGCTCGAGCTACAGATCTGAGATCTATAAATTGAGGAACAAATGAAATAAAAAGACCAGCCCAACCCAAACTTTCACGGGGTGACGATAATACCCCCCATTATGGGTCAGCCAGACCCCAACTTTCACGGGGTGACGATAATACCCCAATAGCTATGTAGAACAAAGTCAAGGTCCAGTACGTTAAGATGGTGCAGCAAGGTGTGATTTGTCCAGTCACAGAACCAACTGAGTGGGTACCTTCCGTAGTAGTTCATAAGAAGAGCTCAGATTAAATCAGAATATGCATTGATCTAAGAGACTTGAACAAAGCATTAAAGTGGCCTCATAGACATCAGATTTTCAGAATAGTATCAGAAATAATTAACTACATTTGGTACGGCAATATAAAAAGACTGAGATTCTGTTCACTTAATTTAGAATTATTTCTAGGTTTCTTTCCATCTGGCCAAGTGAAACAAACTAAAAGTAAAATTAACAGTTACAGAGAATTAGCTGTTTGTTGTTAGTGCCCACATCCAGGTCAATCACACACTTACTACATTTATTTCATTTATTTATTTATTTAGCCCCACTCCTAACATCCAATCTTCCCTTAAAACACAACTTTCCACCTGTTGCAACAAAATTGCTAAATTCGCTACCAGTCACAAGTCTTCTACCCACCACTGCTCTTCACTGCATAAATTAAAATGGCTTGAAGTTCCCAACCAACTCATCTATTCTCAACTTACTCTTGCTCACAAGCTCATTTTCAAACCTGACCTCTGTCCATCTCTATCCTCAGCATTTAAATTTCACCTTCCCAGCAGAGTACTTGGATCCAACAACCAAAATCTAATCGAATTACATAAACCAAATCGTCCCCCTGGTAAAAATCTCCTATCCTTTAGCCTAGCACGACTCTGGAACTCCCTACCTCCTGCCATTCGTACCACCTTCAACCACCTTACATTCAAAAAATCTCTTCACTCTCATCTATTTTCCCAGTAGGAATTGCTCATGCTCACATCCTTCATGATCTATACTGACTATCTCTCCTTCTCCTCCACTAGGACATTTTTTATCTCTGCTCAAAAAAAAAAAAATTGCCTGCTCTGTCAAACTTACAAATGATACAATTGCTTCTTACATATCTACATTGAAATGTTTACCTTTTGTAGCCTGCATCTTCTGTAATGTGTACCACCAGTTTGTTCTTCCAAAAATTGTTTGCTCTAACTGTAACATTTAACACTAGTCTGTCTCCCACAAACTGTATGCTCTAATTGTATAATTCTTGTAAAACATTGTAAAAAGGATGTAAAACCTATTGTAACCTTGTTTGGAGCTTTTCTCCCCAGGACTCCATTGAAAATGGGTTCATCTTGGCCCAATGGACTATCCTGGTAAACCAACTGCAAATAAATAAATAAAATAAATAAATCAAACTTAACACTTCAGCTCTTTATCCAATATCTGACTTACAGTAAATCTAGCTTAAGACAGTTTGTTAAAAAACTTGTGCTGGAAATCGACTGTTGGGAATGTTCCAGGTTTGCCTCATCAGATAAAAAAAGAAGCTATGTACTCTCATAACGTTCCATCTGAGTAGTTGTACTGCATTTGTCTTCAACCTGTGGGAATACGGATCCGTATCGGATCCGAGCCGGCAACTTTTGCTAGCATAATCTCTGAGCTCTAGACTCCTCCCCTTACCCATGATACACCTCCACTGCCTTCCATCCCCAGATCGAGTTTGCTGAACTTGTACTGAGAACCCGACCTGATAAATATACTTCTGACCTATACTGCAGCCTGTAGGCTGATCATGCGCCAAGGTCCAAGGGAAGGAGGGAGGGACGGCTGAAGACAAATGAAGTACAACTACTCAGATGGAACGTTATGATGAGTACATAACTTCTTTATCTGAAGTAGTTTACTTCACTTGGTCTTCAACCTGTGGGACAGAGTCCCCAGCTACTAAACTCCTGGGAGGTCGTCATGGAAGGATATTCCGGAGCACCACGGAACCAAAGGATGCTCTCCTTCTAGAAGTCAAATCCAGTGTGCAATGAGAAGTAAATGTACGAGATGAGGACCAAGTAGCTGCAGAACAAATGTCATCCAAAGACACTCAAAAAGCCACAGACATAGCCATGAACCTAGTGGAGTGAGCTTTTACCTGACCTGGAAGAGACATGCCTCTGTCCTTACAGACCTGCAGTATGCATGAAGAAATCCATCTAGCTATAGTGACCTTGGAGATCGCTTCATTCTACAAACCCTTTTTGGGGAAACCTAACAACTGATCAGATTTACTGAAATGTTTTGTCCTGTGTAAATAGGATCGTAACTGTCTTTGAACATCCAATATGTGGAGATTATATTCCATCCTGTTCGTAAAATTGGGAAAAAAAAACACAGGCAAATGAATAGTCTGATTGATATTAACTGGTGATGCCACCTTAGGAAGAAAGTATGGATTGGTTTGAAGGGAAACTTATCTTTAAAAAAACATATACGGAAGTTTGATGGAAAAGGCCTGTAATTCTGAAACCTTTCTAGCAGAGGTAATAGCCACAAGAAAAGCGGTTTTCCAGAATAAAAATTTTAGATCTGCAGTTGTGGCAGGCTCGAAAGGAAGAGCAACCAAAGCTTGAAGAACCACAGTAAGGTCCCACGGGGGAACAGGATCTTTAACCGGGGGGGGGGGTGTCACAAAAAGGTGCCTTTGATAAAGGCTTTACATAGTCTGGAAGAGGCAGAACTCTCGTCTACATGAAAATGAGAAATGGCAGCCAACTGAACTTTGACAGTAGAAGAACTAGCTCCATGCTGGAAAATATCAGCTAGAAAAAATCAAGAGTAGCAGAAATAGGGGCCGTGAAAGGGTGTAAACTTCTTTGAGAGGCCAAATAAGAAAAATGTTTCCACTTGCTGCAATAAACCTTTCTGGTCGAAGACTTATGAGCAACTACCAAAATAGATCTAACTGAGGAGGATAGTCTGGGAGTCCTAGCAATTACGGGAACTGAAGCAGCCACGCCATGAGCTTCAGGTTGTCCAGATTTGGATGAGGCACCCCTGAAGGGTGTGAAATTAAATCCTGAATGGGATTTAGGATCCAAGGTGGAGCCAGAAGGTGAGACCAAAGGAAGGGGAAACCATACCTGGCGAGGAGAGAATGAGGATCACTTTGCTCCCCAGTCAAGCAGCTTTCTGCAGAAACTTCTGAATGAGAGGTACTGGCGGGTAAGCATACAGAAGACTGGGAGGCCAAGCATGAGCTAGCACGTCTCTGGGGGACTCCCCCGGCAGGGGGTTCAGAGCGAAAAACTTGCTGCACTTCACGTTGGAAGGAGATGGCGAAGAGATCGCAGCAAGGTTGACCCCACTCTCTGAAGATCTGTTCCGCTACTGAGAGATTCAGAGACCACTCGTAAGGCATCAGAATGGCTCAACTTAGCCTGTCTGCTAGAATGTTGGACCATCTCGGAATATGCATTGCGATGAGAAAGCGACCAGTGGAGATCACCCATTCCCACACTTTCATGACCTCGCGATAAATGGGGTAAGATCTGGTCCCTCCCAGTTTGTTGATATGCCAGACTACTGACATGTTGTCTGACTGAATAGCAATCGTCCCCAGGGGAAGAAAGGCATGAAGGGCCTGCAACGCTAGAAGGATCACCCTCATCTCTAGGACACTGATATGCAAGCTGGTCTCTATGGGGGACCACAGGCCTTGGACTATCCTCCCCAAACAATACCCCCCCACCCGAGTTTGGAGGCATCCATGGTCACTGTGGTTTGGGCCAGGGCTGGAACAAAGGGTCATCCCTCAAAAATGTCCGGAGAGCTCATCCACCATATCAGGGATGACCGACACTCTACTTAGTTGGATAGGACAAGTCAATGGCAGTTCCAACAGGGACCATTGAACTGCCAGAGTCCACTGAAGAATCCACATGTGTAACAGAGCACACGGGAGAAGTGTTATGGCCGCAGTCATTGAGCCTAGGCCCCTCAACACCGATTCCGCCATTGAAAGATGAGAACGGTAGATCAGGGAGACATGCATCCTCAGATTTTGAACTCTCTCTGAGGTCAAGAATATTTTGCACTGAAGAGCATCTATCCTGGCACCAATGTAGTCTATCACCTGTACAGGGTCTAGGACAGATTTGGATGTATTGATTGTGATGTCCAAACGCAGGGCAAGTGTCAGAAAGTAATCCCTGGTTTGGGAAAGTAGATGCTTGGTGGGAGCAGTGAGGAGCCAATCGTCCAGGTATGGATAGACCTGAATTCCTGAAGCCTCAGGTGAGCCGCTACAACCGCCATCACTTTGGTAAGCACCCTGGGGGCTGTGGTGAGACCAAAGGGTAGGGCTCGAAATTGGTAAAGATAGACTCCTAGCCAGAAGAGGAGGAACCTCCTGGAGCTTCTGTGCATTTTTATGTGATAGTAAGCATCCTGGAGATCCAACGAGCACATCCAGTCGCTCTTTTGCAGGTACGGCATGATGGAACTGTAGCGTGACCATCCGGAACTTCTCTTTGGCAATGAACAGGTTCAGGGTAGAGAGGTCCAGAATGGGCCTCAAGTCCCCCGTTCTCTTTGGCAGCAAAAAGAACCTGGAGTAGAAGCCTGATCCGGACTGATCTGGGGGGATGGATTTGATGGCTCATTTTACTAGCAACATGAAAATTTCCTGTGCTGCTGCCTCCCTTTGCATGGGTGGTACGTCCGGGAGGTGTCTGGGAGATGTAGGGGAACCCACGAAGGGGATAGAGTATCCTCTGGATATGATTTGAAGCACCCAGCGGGCCATTGTTATGGACTCCCATGCTGCTGGGTGCAAGGACAATCATCCCCAGACTGCCTCCAGAGTAGAGCTGTCGGTCAACCCCTCAGGGTTGCTGCACAAGTTTGTACGAGAAAGGTTCTCGTGACTCAAAGTTCCATGGACCCCCTCTGCCTCCGGGCCAGCATCCATTCTGTCCCCCTCTGCCTCTGAGTTAGGACGAGTCCCGAGTGTCCTGGGAATACTGAGACTTCTGGAACCACATCATCTTTTGCCCTCTCTGGTTCAGAGAAAAGGATCTTTGAGGGTTAGAGAAGCGGATCCCGACTGCAGACAGTGTCTTCCCGTCCTTCTCACTCTGGACTAATGTCTCCTTGACGGTCTTACCAAAGAGTGTAGAACAGTCATAAGGGGTATTGGCAAACAGCGCCAAGTTTGGAAAATTGACATAACCTGAGCCAGGCATTACGCCTCATACACACGCCAGGCTCAGCCACCCTAGATGCTCCTTCCATAGCATGGGACAGGAGTCACATGGATGTATTAGATTCCGCTTTTAGAGTGGCCATCCTTGCAGAGAACGAAGCCTTGTCCTCCTGCGACATGGACTAGGGGGGGGGGGGACTCCTCCAGCTCCTTTACTAGGTTGTTAAGTCTAGTGACATGGGCCAAGTAATTAAGTGCCCTGATCGAAAAGGTAGCTGAAGCGTAAACCCGCTTCCTAGGTGGTCCATGATCCATAACTCTTGGTCAGGAGGGTGGACAGAGGAACTCTCCTGGGCAAGTTCTTAGTGGCTGCTGCTACCACCATGGCATCCATGGGGGAACCCTTATTCCAGGATGGCCTATCAATGGGGGGGGGGGCTTAAAATTTTATCGGGTCACTTGGGGATAAGCTCCATGGTGTCTGGTTCCTTCCATGACTGTGAGGTGACTAAATCCACCAAAGGATCCATGGGAGGGGACACCCAGGAAGTAGACAGGTCTGTGCCGAAAGTCTCCCGGCACACAGACTCATCAGAAGAGTGTTTGGGGACAGAGCAACCTCCCCACTGGCACAAGATCTCCATGAGGTCTCCAAAGGAGACATCCTCGGGAGGTGATCTTGGGGAACCCTCTACATCATTTAAATCCATGTCCTCATTGAGGGACTCAGGGAAGTCCAAGTGCCTCCTCTTGCACATATGCTTACGAGGCACATTTCCGGTGGGGCTCTCCAAGAGGCGCTCGCAAGCCATTTGTTCTTCGGAGGGAACCATCTGGGGCTCTTCGAGCACAGGCTGTCCCTCTGGTAAGACAATGGAAACCATTGACAGAGCTGAGGGGGGTTGGGGGGAGTCCAAGGGGGCGGTCAGGTGTCTCGATCTGACGGACAGGACCCTTTCTACCACACTGAACGCCAAAGGAGAGCGAACCTCCTAGGAAACTAATAAGGAGGCTGGTCTCCCCAGGTCAGACATGAGAATCGGAGCCGGGCCCGAGGTGAACGAACCTCTGAGGGAGGGAACCCGGCCCGACAAAAGGAGAAGGGGTACCTATGCTAACCTAATCTGATGAAAACAGAAAAAGTTTTTTACTGACAGAAAGTTTAATAACCCACTGCTAGCTGGAGCTCAGAAGCCACTATGTGAAGCAAATCGCAGCAAATGACATCTGGGGATGGAAGGCAGTGGAGGTGTATTATGGTTAAGTGGAGGAGTCTGGAGCTCGGGGAGAAAAGCTCCACAATTAACAGAGTAAATAGTTAAGACAATGAGAAATACACAGAATAAAAGACAGCAGATTATGTACAAGCAGAGACATGCAAAATTAGCTATCGTTCACTGGCATTGCAGAATTGAGATATTATTAGATTAACCTTTACAAATAAGTAGAATAGACATGAGTAAATGTGCTATTTTTACCGAGCAGTACATACTAACTGGAGTTGTGTGGAAAAGGAGAAGAAAAGTTACAGTGATTGTCAGGTGATGCATGGGAATTATGGGAGATACCATTCAAGAACAGTCTAAAGCAGAAATAAAACAATTACAAAAATGGAATTAGGCTGCCCTTATACAAACTGTCAAAGTTTAATCCCTGTGTAAAAATATGACAGGTCCAAAACCGTGAGAAGAATTTTTCTCTTCCTTATACCCATGCTACATTTCTGACACAAGCCATACAAAGTATTCTACAGAAAGCTCAACAGTGGAAATTCAGCAAACTCCAGCAAGCAACTTCCTCCTGAAGTTTCTTCAGTTTTTCTTGGCTATTTTTTTTTATTCAGTTCAAACATACAAGTAAAGTAGACTATATGTTAGCCCTAATAGTGGTGTTTATCATCAAGAAAAGCTGATATTAAACAAAAGAACCAAAACATAAAAAGCTAACTGCATCAGAATGGTTACACCACTCCATACTGGCACTTCAAATGCAAAATACTACAAAAATTATTACCAATAATATTTTCAGTATAACTAAATAGTATGTGTTCAAAACAAAATCTCACTTTTTAAAATTACCTTGGGTCACACCAAGCTCTACTATTATATTTTTTAACCAGTTCTTCCCGAAAATAATGTACAATTTCTTTCTTGCAAGAAAAAACTTTAAGCACATGCTTTGGGTGCAATTCTTCAATAACGTCTGCAGCAGACAAAGCTGAACAAGTTGCTTGGCATGGAAAGCAAAGTTGTCTCAGTTCATAGCTCCATTGCTGCTCAGTAGTGCAGCTCTACTTTAATAAGAAATGAGCAGGGGGCTACACTAGTCAGGTACATGGGCTAATTCTTGGCACATGCTGGTAAGGTGCAATTATTATTTGCTACTCAGACTGAACATGGCTATGAGAGTAATGCATCCCTGTCAATTATAAGCAGCGCACATTGATCTGTTGGACTTCTGTCAATGAATCCAAGGCCTTGTTTTGATTGAGCTTTGATCAGTAAGTCCACACAAAGGCAGAGGTTATTGAGAGATCCACAGCACCAGACTAAGGCTGCAGTCCAACAACTTTATTCCAGGTAAACAAAATGCCCATGTTCAGAAAGAAGAGACTTGCCCACTAGTTCAGCAGGGCAGGTACAGTACACTCTTCTTAGAAACTCCTGGAACACCTTCAGATCACTGTTCTCAACTCCTGCAGTCATTTTTTTCTAGGGGTAGGGATTATGACACCAGTTTAGGTTGCTTAGAAAGGGAGTGTTTACTGGAAGAATCTCTGTCCTTTGTTGTTTTTCTAGTCTTTGCAGGTAGAAATCCTTTCAAAATGAGTATTTTTCCTACAGTCCTGTATGGTTCTAGTACTAAAAAGATTTTATAAATAATCATGGTGGAAGCTCGGGTGCTCCACCTTCCTAGGTGTGTGCATGTGTCAGTCTGTCCCGAGTGGAATCTTATGGTCACGTTTTAAACACTTTCTGAAGTCTTACATTTGTTCTTATCCACAACTCATGGCACAACACTAACACAACAGGCAAGAAGATAAAACTAACACAAAAGTCATCAAATCACTACAATATACTCATAAATACCAAGGCCAAAGCAGACAGGTAAGACAGGCCTCTTCAGGTCACCCCACAGATTTTCTATTGGATTTAGGTCTGGGCTCTGGCTGGGCCATTCCAAAACTTTAATTTTCTTCTGGTGAAGCCATTCTTTTGTTGATTTGGATATATGTTTGGGATCATTGTCATGTTAAAAGGTGAAATTCCTCTTCATCTTCAGTTTCCTAGCAGACGCCTGAACATTTCTGGCCAAAAGTAACTGGTATTTGGAACTGTTCATAATTCCTTCCACCTTGACTAAAGCCCTAGTTCCAGCTAAAGAAAAGCAACCCCAAAGCAAAGCATGATACTGCCACCACCATGCTTCACCATGGGGATGGTGTTCTTTTGATGTGAAGTGTTGCTTTTGCGCCAAACATACCTTTTGGAATTGTGGCCAAAAAGTTCAACCTTGGTCTCATCAGACCAGAACACATTTTCCCACATGCTTTGGGGAGACAATGTACTGTTTTGCAAATTTTAGCCGGGCCTGGATGTTTTTCTGTGTAAGAAAAGGCTTCCGCCTTGCAACCCTACCCCACAGCCCAGACATATGTACACAAGTACTATTTCCAAAAGCTCCTGTAGGTCTCTTGGCACCCTCCCTGACCAGTTTTTGTCTTGTCTTTTCATCAAGTTTTTGGATGTCCAGTTCTTTGCAACGTCACAGTTGTCCCATATTTTCTCCACTTTTTATGACATTCTTCACTGTGTTCCATGATACATCCAATGCTGTGGAAATTTTTTTGTACCTTTCTCCTCACTAGTACCTTTCAACAACGAGATCCCTTTGATGCTTTGTAAGCTCTCTGCGAACCATGGCTTTTGCTGTAGCAGGCAACTGAGTAAATGTCAGTAAAATCCTACTAGGACAGCTGAACTTTATTTGGGGTTAATCAGAGTCTTTAACTGATTCATAGATTCATATATTCATAGATTAGTACTAGGCTAACTGCCCTTGCGAGCCATTTTAAACCACTAACTGCCCTTGCGAGCCATTTTAAACCTAGCCAATTATCCCTTGTGAGACTCATACCCTGCACCTTGTGTTTATAAGGCAAACACCTTAACCATTAGGCCACCCTTCCAACCTGATGGCAGGTGTGTACCAAGAAGACTGAATGCTGTAATTAAATCAAAAGGTGCTTCAAAAAATAATTAGTTTAAGGGTGTACACACTTACGTAACCAGCTTATTGTACGTTATTGTTTATATTTCTCCCCAACAGATTTGATTTTCAATTGAATTGTACAGGTTATAGGTCACATTAAAGGTGGGAAAAGTTTTGAAATGATTTACTGTCTCATTTTTATATCACAAAAAACTGGCATTTTAACAGAGGTGTGTACACTTTTTATGCCACTGTATGCGAAGCAACTATTGTCAGTGGCTGCCAGCTCTACTGTTGAAGTGGATGAACTGGATCATGTATGACTTACAGATGCATCTGCCCATAGCTCATCAGCAAATTCAGCAACTTTGCAAAAAAAGGTATCACTAAAATTTCAAATTAACAACACAACAGGTATACTGAAGTGCCTACGGAAAGTTCAAGGACTGTAACTGCAATTTTGAGAAGTGTAGAAATGCATGTACAAATTGAGTCATCTCAGAGTAAATCTCCCTAACCTGATGTATTGTGATCTGTGAGTTAGTACACTTAAGCAACAGGGATACGGCAGGATGGTGGCACAGTCCCTTGAAAAAAGTGACTGAAAGACTTAACAGTGAGTATCCCAAATCGCTTTTTTTTTTTG
The DNA here is from genome assembly GCF_019279795.1 of Protopterus annectens. Lineage (NCBI taxonomy): Eukaryota > Metazoa > Chordata > Ceratodontiformes > Protopteridae > Protopterus > Protopterus annectens. The sequence continues at coordinate 441,376,240 of NC_056734.1, read as the reverse complement.
TACTAATTGTAATTTTTTTTTTTTTTAATATACACAGTGCTAGATCCTAGCCTGCAGGATCTCACACTTTTGTCATGCAGTCCAGTACAGTACTTTCCTAACTCTGATGCATTCTCCTCACAGACTCAAAATCAGTTTTTACACCGTTTTTCTGCCTACTCATTACATAAATTGCAACAAAATTCTTAAAAAAAAAATTACATGGTGACAGCAGGTAGAACAAGTAGGGTTCCTTCAGTAGTACTCGTGGTGTCTGTAGAGTGCTACCTTAAAATGAATGAAAAAACACTGTCATAAGCAAACTTAAACGGGTCCCCCATGTTAATAAAACCATGAATAATTTTGTATGCTATTACTATTTTAATCACCAGAAAGACACATTCAAAATCTTTCACAGTTAATGATGTTTCCAAATTCAGCACTGATCTGCAGTCAAATCCTTAAAGACAGAATTTTCGACTCGGTTGCATTTTCTACTCTGGTATCCAAGTATACTTCTCTGAAAGTTTTTCTAACAATTGCTGAAGGGGTTAGGGGCACTTTAGTTTATGTACTGCTACTAAATGCCACAGGTTTACAGGAAATTCAATGTAACAGTCCGCATTACTGATTTATATGCAATTTTAAATGGAGAAGAATACAGGACTTCTGTTAAGTCTGAGAAATATAATTCATGCCAGAAATGTACCTGCAGTGATCTGTCACAATATCAGAATTGCAGCCTTTGGTACATTTTGTATGTCAAAGTACAAATATAATTCCTTACCAAGAACTGCCAAACAGAACCGAGATACTGCATAATATACGTAGTCTGGCTTGTATTATTCATGGCTTTCATTATGGGTGCATAACTTCTGTTCAGGATGTAGATTGTAGTACATATACACAATATATCTGTACTGGGTTACCATTACAGCAGAAGTAGCATATTAGAAGAAAAAAGTATCACTGCAAGAAAACCACTATCAAAAGCCTTTGTACAGGCCATAACAATGTTGTGGTGCCAACCTCAGCACTAACCTGTACTTAAGCTTTTGAGGACACAACAGCAGCCTTTAGCATATGTTCTACAGGACTGTACCAGTATAAGTACCGAATACATTTATTACAAGAGAACAGGGTGTTGAAAACATGGTGGCCGCGGTGGTGCAGCGGTTAGCGGTGTCGCCTCACAGCAAGAGGTTCTCCCGTTCGATTCTCGGCTGGAGCTTCTTCTGTGTGGAGCCTGCACATCCTCCCTGTTTTTAAAAAGGACATTTTTTACTGAAAAACGTGGCATTTTGTAAAATACTGTCTTCATTAGGTATAGGTATGCGACTTTCATTTCAAAGAAAGGAATGCAGCACAGGTCCAGAAAGCACATGTATTAAGCTGCTATTAGATCTGAAGTTGTAATCATACATACTATTCTAAATAAAGTCATTTTTGCCACCACAAAGATGCCATTATCAAAACTCTGCCCTGGAAATGGTAACATTCTGAGGCAAAGTTTAAGGACTTAAATGCTGTTCAGTGTTAAAGGCAGAATTGTAGGTTTAGGAGAATTTTGTGCTCAAGTAACCATGCATGGTAGTTATGACAGGTTTTACACTCCACTTCTACTTGTGGTGGGTATATACAGCTTCTCTTTTGTGGGGGTTGACAGATTCACTATGGAAAACTGAGTATATGTGCAGAATACATCAGTGCTAAGCTGCCACTAAATCTGAAGTAAAATCAGCAATATTTATTCAGAAAATAAAACTTCTGTCACTGAAAAGATGACACCATCAAAACTCCCTGAAGAGAGTACAATATGATACTGCCAATATCAAACATGAGCTGAATTTAAATAGGTTCATACTAGGCTATCTGCCCTAGAGCATTTATAAGCCTAGCCAGAGTGTGTTTGGCTTTCGCCACCCATTTTAAATTAATTTTGCTATGCCCTTTTTTGAGGTTAGTATACTGTGCCTCTGTCTAACAGTGACACAGAAGTGATACCCGGGGTAAACCTACGATCTCCCATCCACTCATTAAGATTCCTCTTGAAGAGAGTCAATGAGGGACTCTGCCTAACCTGGACTGGGATTTTATTCCAGAGTGAAGGGAGCCTCTGGGTTATGAATCTGTCCCTCCAGCATGTCCTACTTATTTCATTGCTGAGGTTCAAGTCTCTCGAGCGCGTAGCTCGATGGGATTTGGATTTTCTGAGGTGCAGCATGTCCATTAATTCCGGGTTGGACATGGCTTTATACGTCAGGCACAGATCGCCTCTGATCAGGCGGTATGCCACTGAGTAGAGCTGGAGTTTCTTTAACTGGGCAGCATATGGCATCTGTTTTGAGCCATTTGATCCTCCTGGCGAGGTACTTTTGGGGTCTTTCCAGTTGCTGCAGGTGTCTGGTAAGGTACATCCCAAAAGGGGCATTGTACTCAATTATGGGCCTGATGAGGGATGAGTAAAGAAGCACAATGACCTCCCCTGATCTAGATGTGAATCCCTTCATGATTAGGTGGGCTATATAAAATGTTTTTCTAACCACTTTGGCCACGTGGTTGTCAAATGAGAGATTGCAATCAACTTGGGTCCCCAGGTCCCTAATTACTTCTTCTGTACTTAATGGATTACCACCTATGTGGTAATTTGTGGGCACTTTGTTTTTGCCAAAGGGGATGACTATACACTTTTTGGCGTTTAGCTCGAGGCCATGGCTCTGGCACCAGTTGTCTGTTTCTATGAGGCCCTTTTGGAGGATGCTTATGGTCGGCTGGAGAGTCGATTATGGCACCCAGTTTGCAGTCATCTGCAAACTTGGTCAGCCACAGTCCTTCCGTGTTGGCCTGTACCTCAGAGAAATATATACCGAACAAGAGAGGTCCAAGGACTGAGCCTTGTGGGATGCCACTTGTAACTGGTTTGGAGTCTGACATGGCTCCAGCAATTCTAACCATGTGGGTTCTGTCCTTGAGCTAGTTTGCAACCCATCTAGTGACATAGGGGTTTATATTTAAGCTGGTGAGCTTATCTATAATGCCCGAGTGGGGTATTGTATCAAAGGCTTTTGTGAGGTCCAGGTAGGCTGTGTGGACCACCTTCCCCTCGTCAATGGCCTTGGTGATTGTTTCAAAGAAATCAACCAGGTTTAAGAGGCAGGATCTGCCCTTAAAGCCGAACTGGGTAGGATCCAGTGTCTGTAGGTCCCCAATATCTTTACTTATGAGGTCCGTGATGATCCTTTCCATAGCTTTGCAGACCAAGCTAATCAGGCTTATGGGGCGATAAGTTTCCAGGATCCGTTGAGGCACCACCTTTGTGGAGAGGTACCACTGTTGCTGTACGCCACTCTTTGGGTACATATCCTGTAGTAAGGCTGAGATTGAACAGTAGTTTTATGTTTGGGTTTAGCTCTTCTTGGAGTTCATGTAGGACGCATCCCGGGACACCATCTGGTCCCGTTGGTGCTGTGTTTTTTGCTTTGGAGAGGGCGGCTGTTAGAAAAATATGTATTTGAATATATGTGAAATGTTAGTTTAAAAACAAAGTAGTATGTAATGCATTTTATTCTATTAATCATATAACAGAAAGGATAAATTCATGTGTAAATGCAAGTAGTTTTGAAACTGCAGTGTGGCTTGTAGCAAATTGACCTCCAACCCTGGCAGTTGCTAGCTTAGCAAGTTTTAATGTTCATGCTTTTCACAAGTGATTATCTGCTGGGTCAGGAAATTAAATATGTGAAATAATGAAATCTTCTGTTCTTTCCTGCTGGGATGATTTGGCCTTGTATATGTGTTACTAAGATAGCATGCAGCTGGTGGGAAAGTGTTACAGTGAACAAAGATGTGTATTAGAAGATTGAATCTGCTATTGTATTTGAACTGATGTAAAACCTTGAAGAAGTAACTTTACAGAAAAACATTATGTCTGACCAGGTGGATAGCAAGGCCATACTGTTACCAGATGAAAACTTTTTTAAAATATACAGCATCAGCAGTTTTTATGAATAGAGGACTGTAAGCTAAAGTGATGTAGATGCCCTGTGACATACCAAGTAAGTAAGGTGGGCACAACTTGAATGTAAAGACTATAAAAATCTGTACACTTCCTGTTTCCTTTTAGACCAAATTCTGTACTTGTATGTTTTTTGCCTCCTGTATACACTAGTAAACTTTTGAACCTGAACCTCCCGTGTATTGAATTCTTGATTTTATTTAACAGCGGCTCTTACCTGAGCATCTGAGATGTCAGGGGGGCAGCACTCTGCTGGGATAGATATTTGCCCTTTTGGTGGGGAGGGGGGGGGGAGTTTGCACTGAACCTGTCAGCTAGGATGCTGGCAATGTCTGTGGGTTTGGTGTATTTTTTGTCACTTTGGACTAATTCTGAGCATATCTGGGAATTCCCACCCAGGTTCCTAACATAACTAAAGAAAGCCTTGTGATTATCCTTAGTGTCCTGTGCAATTTTTCTCTCGAATCTGGCCTTAGACGATTTTATGAGTGCCCGTAGTTTTTTGCTAATAGTGATCAGAGATGCCTTCCCTTTTTGGGATTTTGCTCTATCATGTAGTAGCTTCCTCCTTCTATTGTATAGTTTGTTTATGGCTGGGGTCTGCTTTTGGTGGATTGGGTCTTGGTTTTATTTGGGATTGTATGATTCATGCATTCCTGAAGGTGTTCATAGAATGCGTTTATAAAGGATTCTGCGGTCTGGGCCATATTTTCCACAGGCCCGGGGGCTTTGAAGGATTCCACCTCGGTTTTGAGGAGTGTGAAATTTGCTTTAGAGAAGTTTTTCACTGTGGTTTTCAGGGCAGGGGGTGGAGTCAGGATGTGAATATCCAGTGAGATTAGTTTATGGTCTGATCTTACCAGTGAGGGATACACTTCTGGTCTGGAGCATAGAGTCCGTGTGTTGGTGATGATCAGGTCCAGTATGTTTTCCCCTCTTGTGGGAGTGGTGACAAGTGGTTCCATAGCATTTGAGTTTATAAATTCTAGGAACCTTTGGGCTAGGGTGTTGGAGCTAGAGTAATGCTCCCAGTCTATGTTTGGGTAGTTGATGTCGCCCAATATAATGGTGTTTGAAGAGACCTTCATATTTTCCAATGTTCTCAGGAAGGCCGAGTGGGGTTCCTGGGTTTGGGAGGGTGGTCTGTAGCAGGCTATAAACTGGAAGGCAGTTTTACCCACTGTTAGTTGCACATGGATAGTCTCTGATGCTTCGTGCTGTGCCACCAACCTGGAGGTGTGGGTATCTTTGACGAATATTGATACTCCCCCTCCTTTTGTGGTTCGGTCCAAGTTTTGGGGCCGAAAAGCATGGTATGAGGTATAACCTGGTAGTGCTGGGGTGCTCTCTGGAGCATTGAACCAGGTTTCTCTTACTGCACAGATATCGATGTTCTCCATGCAAAGGAGAGTTTTGAGTGCGTGCATCTTGAGGTTTAGACTTCTGGCATTGAGTAGCATTACTCAGTTTCTTATCCCTTGTGATACCTATGGAGGTGGGTTTATCTTTTGAGCCTTGCCTAAAAAAGGCACTATGGGGGTAGCAAGAGCCTTTGCCAATATCCGAAAGCCCAGGGGCGACAGGTGCAAACCGTCCCTAGCGAAGCATCGTGGCTTGTCGAGCATGTCATCCCAGGCTGACAGGCATTGGATCCCTTTTGAATGACACCAATACTTAAGCCAGTTGTTGAAATTGATCATCTTGTCTTCATATTGTGGCATCATTCTTGGTGAGGGTAAGATGCTACTCAAGGTCAGGGTCATACCGGCCTGGGCTACATGCTCAGAGAGCTCCTCTATGTCTCTTTTCATGTAGTCCAGGGAGGTACGTCTCAGGTCATTCACACCAGCATGGACAATGACTGAGTCATATTTGTACTTGCCTTGGAGTGACCTGAGTGCTTGCATTATGTGGCAGATCCTAGCGCCCAACAGGCAGCTCACAGTGACCTTCTCCTTGTTCAGCCTGGTGAGCGGGACGTCAGTGTGCCTGACAATATTGTCACCTATTACAAGTGTATCAGCTGTGTTGTTTAGCCTTAAGGGCTGAGACTGTTCGGCACACTGCCTTTGTGAGCTATGTGTTGCACGTGTTTTGTTTTGGGGTAGCGGCCGCTTGGTGACTGCTTTGGAGGTCTCTGTTGCTTAGGCAGATTTTTATTTAGAGCCTCCGAGTATGTTTTTTTGTGTTTATGTGTTTGGTTTGCTGTCATGGTAGGTCTATGTGAGACTGGAATTGTAGCGAGTGTGGTTTCCTTCTCCTCCTGACTGGTTTCGCCAGTACTGAGTTGAGAGAGCTTTGCCTCCAGTATCTCTATATGGTTGCATCTCTCACACGTGTTGGAATTTGTTGGGAGGAGAAGAGGGTTGTCTGTGTACAGGAGGCAATTGTAACATTGCCTCAAGATTCCCAGATTCACCAGCTGGACCGGAGAGGAGATTGACAACTGACCTTTGGACATGCTAGAATAGTATTGGGAATTCCTTTATAATTGAAATAAAAGGGCCGATGGGGAACAAGGTACTCAAGGGGAGTTTGTGAGAGTGTAGTGCTTTTAATTTTTTAGTGCTGACTTATATAATTGCTTTAGTGAGCAAGTGCCAGGTATCTTAAATGCAATGCGTTACAGGTAACTTAAATGCAAAAACGACAAACAGTAACTTTCAAGTGAAACAAGGAAATAAGTACAGTAAGCAATGCAGATATCACTAGGGATCCACAGAAGTGCTGAAAAGCTGCATTTTAGGCGGAATTAGGATTTCAGGGAAATAACAAGCAAACAACAAGCATACAAACAAAGCTAGATTCCGCATGCCTGTATCTAGTATATGCTACAGCAAACAAGGTGTACCAATTTCAGTAAGAAACAGTTCAAATATGCAGGCACTATAAGCCTTTAACCAGAAATTCTCAGCTCAGAAGGGCAGAGTCCAGCCTCTCCTCCCACAAGAGTGCAGACCACGAACCTTCTTAATGTAAAATAACTGGCCTGAAGCCCAAGTGCTTAAACCAGAATTAATATACTTTTAGAAAAACGGACACTGAGCCCTCAAATCAGCAGTTCCCAACTTAGAAGGATGTAAGCTACCTGTCCTGCCACCACAGTGCAGGCCACAAACTTTCCTAACGTAAAACAACTGGTCTGAAGCCCAAGTGCTTAATCCAAAAGACTTAGAATGACAGCTACACTTTAATCAAGTTACTACCAAGCAGTAATAAATACAATTGAATACTTTAAAGAATGCCTGGATTAGTGCTCAAGTTATACAAAAAGCTAGATTCAGCAGGCCTGGATCTAGTCTATGCTACAGCAAACAAGGTGTACCAATTTCAGTAAGAAGCAGTTTAAATATGCTGGAACTATAAGCCTTTAACCAGAAATTCCCAGCTCAGAAGGGCAGAGTCCAGCCTCTCCTCCCACGAGTACAGACCACAAACCCTTTTAATGTAAAATAACTGGCCTGAAGCCAAAGTGCTTAAACCAGAATTAATACACTTTTAGAACAGACACTGAGCCCTCAGTCAGCAGTTCCCAACTTAGAAGGATGTAAGCTACCTGTTCTGCCACTACAGTGCAGACCACAAACCTTCTTAATGTAAAACAACTGGTCTGAAGACCAAGTGCTTACTAAACGGCTAAGAACGAGTTACACCAAGCAGTAATAAATACAATTGAGTACTTTTAAGATGACACAAAAGCAAAATAAAGTAGGAAGAAACACAAATACAGTAAAAGCAGATATTTTTTTTTTGATTGAGCAAATGAGATGGGCCCAGGAGTTACAGGACAGAAACAAGTGCAAATTCTGGCCTTCAAATCAGAAAGTTGAAAGAGATGGAAGACCACCCAAACGGCCAATAACTACAAATTCTGGGCCAGAACCACTCCTTATGTGGTAGGCAGGTTACCTAGTGCTTACTTCTTACCACTCCCACTGATAAGCTAGAAGGCTTCCCTCCAACACAGAAAGGCTTGGGGTGCTCAGAAGCTTACAAATAGTCCTGGATACAGCAAATCTGTATCTGGAACACTAATTACAGGAAAGGTAGGAAACAGGCTTACAATTTTTTTTTTCAGAAAAGTAGCAAAAACAGTAGTAAAAACAATTCACATGCAGTGCAAGCTGGCACACGAGTATGTAGCAATATTAGTCCACACACAGTTTGAAAAAATGTAATTAAATTAAAAAGGACTAAAAGCAAGTGCAGAAAGGGTTTATTAGGTAGAATGCGGTAAAGAGATGGGACTGGGGGAGTGTCCTAGATCAAATCTACAGTGGGGCGGGCACTGCAAAAGCCACCAAATTTAAACTACAACCAAGAACAGGGAGGGGGGGTGGGGAAGACAGTTTCAACAGAGATGTGAGGAATCAGAGTGCAAATTATAAAACCAAAAATATATATACTGATCTCTGTATATTTGCAGAACAGTAAGACAACAGATATCTAAACAATTTAGCTCTATATATTTGCAGATAGTCTTGTAAGGCTGTCTCTCAACACACAGGTTCCACTTTAAAATCCTTCAAATACAATCAGTACTGAGTACATTATGTATCAGTTATATTTCCCTAAAAAAAGTTTTACTAAAAGTCAAAGGGGCTGACTTTTTGCCTTTTATCTCTAACTACTCAAGGCAGAGTTTCAAGTTGTTCACAATAACTCTAGCATGTTGTATTATATAGCATCTCTATAATGGGTGGATATCCAACTTCATGTTTGTAAGAGAGAAGAGTTTACTTCCCAAAATATATCTATATTAAAATTGAGATTGCATAACAAAACACATTTTCTGAACAGGGAAGTTTTTGGTCACCAAATTTATGGTTGCTCCCCCCACCAAATATACGTACATACATACATGCGGCACACACAAACACACACACACACACACACACACACACACCTCCCTTCTCTACAGCGATACACATTACATGAAAATAAAGCTGTGTGCAGTTATTTACTTTACAACTGAAGTATCCAACTAAATGGAGTCCCTAGGCAAAAGTCATGACAGATTTTTCAGACAGATTTGGTAGAAAACTTCAGACAAGTCTAATGACCAACTCTGTGAATTTTTCTTTTTTTTTTTTTTTTTTTTTTAAATTGCATGTTTGGCAAGTTATTTTAAATATAAAAATGAAAAGTACAGGTTTGACTAGTGAAGAATGCATTGGTTTGAAATGGTATTAGTCACCCTCATCTTAGCTGCTATTAGTTATTGCAAGTCTGACCATCTGGGCATACTACACTGACAATGGCATTAAAATCTGGAGGCAATACAGATGCTGACATTTGTAGGCAGAGTCAAATGGCCATCAGAAAGGTACAAATTGCAATAATTGAAAAATGTGATTTAAAAGGATAGTTATCAATCCATAATTTTCTTATGATGCAACAAAAATACATTAAAATTATTTTTTCATTAAAATTAAAAATGTAGCTGCTCCTATGCCTTGAAAGTGGTGAGCGCTCTCTAAAAATGTTTTATAGATTCATAGGTTCTTAGTACACTTATGCCTAAGAAAGACCATCAGGAAGCTCAACCACATCACCCAGTACTGGTGGGAAGCTATCACCGCCACCCATTAAGTAGACTTTCTCCATATATTCCTGATGAAAATTTATGGATTATCCAACCAGTCATCCAGAGTGGTTTTAAGTTGCTATGAAAGTACTCTGCTTGTTATGCAAGGGTAACTTATTCAAGAAAAGGGGTATACTTTGGGTTGGGCATCCATCACACTGTATATGGTCTTGCTGATATGATAGTGTAGGCTTAGGTCTCTAGAACGAGTGCTTACTTTACCACTTGATCTGTTTAAGTGAAGGACTTTGAGTGCTGGATCACTCATATCATGAAAACCTGAGATCACCAATCAATCAGACACCTGTATGACCGAGTGGAGCAATATAGCAATAACCCACGCCTGGGTGTGGGAAATGCTGGATTTACCCATGGTTAGTGTGGTTTGGTCACGACGGCGAAGCCCAAGTGGCCAAACAAAGCCAACTGTGGGTAAATCCAGCATTACCCACACCCAGAAGTAGGTTATTGCTACTATACAATGACATTATTTAAGAAAAAAAATTACTTTTCTTAAATAATGGCATTGTATAATGCCTCCTTGTTGCCCTTCCGCAGCTGTCTGGTATTCTGCGGCAGTTCTGATGTACTGCACATGCGTATGCCTACGCAGTACATCAGAGCTGTGGGCAAAAGCAACGGAGAAAGCAAGATCTCCGTTGCTTTTTATAAACTGTTTCGCTATGGTAAAATGGGTTTAACATAGTGAGACAGCTTTAAATAAGCAACGGAGATTCTCTGTTTTATTTTTTTAAAACCGTCTCGCTATGTTAAACCCATTTAACATAGCGAGACAGTTTTGAAAAAAAGCAATGGAGAAAGCAAGATCTCCATTGCTTTTTACAAACTGTCTCACTATGTTAAACTCGTTTAACATAGCGAGACATATGAAGCAATGGAGATCTTGCGTTCTCCGTTGCTTAAAAAAAAAAAAAAAAAAAAAAAAAAAAAAATAGAAATGGAAAAAGTCCGGGCGACCGGACCTTTTTTCCATTACTATAACTGATTTACAACGTGCACGCTGACCAATCAGCATGCACATTTTTGAATATTAATGGGGGGTCGTTGTATAATAGAGCTTTTAGTCTATTAGAGTAACCAAGGGTACTGAGGTAGGATATCTTTTTGGTGAGGAAATGCAGAGGTCTCTTCATGCTACTTTAGGTGCTACGTGAGGTACATGTCAAAGGGTGTATTATAACTGTTAAAAGATAACAGTCTTAGTATTACTCCCTGAAAATGTCATGGCAATACATCAAAACTCTTTACTGTTATAACTATAATATATATCAAGCACAACAGAAAACAGTCAGCACCTGCCAAGAAACAACGTGGTACAAACATTTTGGTCACAGCACAATGAAAACATGCCATCAAAATGATACACAAACAGACACACCTCGGCGTAAAACATGAAAAAGCACTACAACTAATCTAGCCAAAAAACTTTAACTTAAGGGGCTATAATTACCATGATGTAACCAAATAATAGTGGGGCACCATTTCTACTAAGTTTCTTTGAACACTTCAACCTTCCTTTGTGCTGCAGCCCTGTCCTCTGTCTCTTAGGCTTCCCTTGAAGCTTTCTTTCTACTGAATTCACTTTCTTTCAGTTGTCATCTGTATTCCAACCTACTTAAAAATAAACATTACTTCAAGTACTTTTTGCAGTCAAACACCGATTTTTTTTCTAGTAATTTTCCACATCTCATCTAATGTTTTGCTTCATTAGCATGTCAAAAGGTATAGTGTAAATAAGTGTAACCACAAGGCCTTTCTTCTACACTAAAGTGAGTACTTCATAACTTATGCTTTGACCTCTTAGTTACGATTCAGCACAAAGAGATCCTATAGTGCTGTATGTGACTTCAGGCAGAAGGCTTTGCAGAGGCAAGGAACTTCTGGACTGCTTTGTGACAATAGCATTTTCAACAGACAATCTTTCACATGATCGCAAAGAAACAGGTTGTGGTAAACTCCTACCTGAGCTCGTGAATGTTTGTACAACTTCCAGCCTGACTTGTACAAAATATAAACTGTTAATTGTCATCTTTGATAATACTATTATATTAAATTCATTCTAGTATGTTCTGTCTCTTCCAGACCACCTTAATGATCATATACTGACTGCAGCTGTTTCTGAATTAAAGCCATCTCATTAAATCCATCCATTTTGCTTCCAACATACCACTTGGTCTTACTCTAGACTTAACTCTTCAGCCTTTCAGTTGGTGTTAAACCCCATTTCCTTTTTCTGCAGCTGCCAGTAGTTACTTTAGATAACCCATATATTACTTTAGATAATCCATCTATTACTCAAATGCTGCATTCTTAACTTGTATCCTGAAGTACTTGAAAATCTCACAACAGTTATGTGAAACTTGGAAGGTAGAAACTCACTGTTCCAAGTATCTGAAACGTCAATTCGTAAATGTTTTAATCCACAACAAGCGAATGGTAGAGTGTGCATTCGCTGTTGTGAAATAGACTTTCCAGAGATCGCACAGTGGGAATCGTGAAATTTAACCTTTTCCTCACTGTAGTGCAATCTTGAAGTTTGTATATATAATTAGCAAGGGGCAGCCCCCCACATGGGGGGGGGTGCAGGGGCCCCCCTGCAAAATATTAGTAGGCAATCACTGGAAGTCCAGTTAAGTCGAGTAATGTCGAAGTTCGAATCACTGACATTACCACATTGTTTTGAGTGGACATTTGGATTTTACAATTTTTTTTCAGGTAAGTAAATCACTTGCACAAGTGTGTTTCAAGATTTTGATAGTAAACCCTTGATTACTACAGCCGTTAAGCTGCTAAAAATGTCTACCATCACTGCTCATGCATTAAATCATCAAAAAAATGGCATTTTAAATACCCATTACGCACACTAAGTTTCCTTTATTTCCCATATGCCCTCTTAACATTTACCTAGAAAAACGAGACTTGCACTCACTCATCTAAATACCAACCCGCCAAAATTTTAAGAAGGGCAAGTTAGTGTACAAGAACTAAATTTAGGATAAGCATGCTGACTGAACTTGTTAACTCTTGGTATGCCCAATTACAATGGTTGCCACAAGTTAAATTGGAGGTGCCCCGCTTTCTTCTTACAGACATCTTTCAAATCAAAAAAGGCTACACAGGCATAACCAACCTCTATTAAAAATACATCCCCTTGTGTCCATTGCTTTATTAGTTTCCCAGGCATTTATCTTCTCATGCAATGAATAATTTTATATTAATGTTCCTACCAAAATTACCTTAACACTGCAGATGGCAAGCAAGGTTTTCTAATAATGTTGGCTTAAATATCAAATAAGTGACTACCTTCAGCTCTGCTTACTGTCTTCATATACAGAATATTTACTGCAGCCAACTATATCAGTTCTCGGAAGTGCAAAATATATTATCAGCACGTTCACAATTTTCTAGTTAATGTATGACTATACAGTGCTAATTTGAGACACAAACTATCATATGATATGACTGGTGATCAAAAAGTACAGCTACATAAAACAAAATTAAAAAGAGAAAAAAAAAGTGTTAAATTGGTAGGTAAGACTGCTGTTCTATACAAATTCTCAAACATTGGAAGTTAACACATTACAAAACATTGCTAGCCAGCCAGTCAGGATGCAGGTACTACTTGGGTTAGCTTTCATTTAGGTTTACTTCCTGACGCAAAAGTAATTTGGAAGAGAACAAGGTGAAGAACTGAAGCCTCCTAGAAGAAGGTTCACCCCCTGAAAAAAGTCATTCAAATGCAATGCATAAACTAAACAAATATGCCATCAAAAGATAAGTCCACTGTCAGTACAACTGGAAGCATACATAAAGAAAAGGTGCCAGTTAAATAATTGCAGTCTAAACATGTACATTGTCAAATGTGTTTAAAATCTGTAAATGTTTACCATTTGTTTCAAACTAAATTAATGTTACAAATGCTTATTATGATATTCATTATGCCTCTACGTGATGTGCTGTTGGACTAGTTTATGCACATGAAGGTCTGATGAAGCAAATCTTATATTTGTGAAAGCGTTTACCTACTTTTATTAAACATATACTCTGTGAACCAGCTTTGTTTATATGTGATTTCCTACTGTGAGCTGCCAAAAATTTAATCTTTTTTGGACATTTATTGCATGGACTGAGTGGCAGCAGTTTTTAGTGGTGGATTTTTTTGTTATTAGAGAGCCTTGGTGGTGCAGCGGTTAGCGTTGTCGCCTCACAACAAGAGGTTTGCCCATTCGATTCTCGGCTGGAGCACCTTGTGTGTGTAGTCTGCATATCCTCCCTGCAGTCGAGTGACGTTTAAAGACATGCAGGTAGGTGTGTGTGTGTGCAAATGGGTGTGCCTTCCTTGAAGGTTGGGCAGCGGGCTGGCAACTTGGCACAGTAAAAATCCACTGCCAATCATGAGCGGACCAGAATTCCACTGTGGTGACCCCTAACCGGGAAAAACCGAAAGACATTACTTTTTTTATTGAATTCTCTCAACTGAATTATGACTTGTGACACAGGCAAACTTACATTTATATAAAAAGCAAATCAACCCACATTAACCAGTTTACATTTACAAGTACTATTAATCAAGGGTGTACAAAAAGTAAGAAACTGACTAGTTACTATTCTACAGGGATACAGTAACTTACAGGAATTGCCCGACAAAAACAGGTTCCTGCAATCATGGTACAAATCTACCCAAAAAATGTGTCAGATGGCTGTCATTTTTTTGCTCACTAAAGGGGCAAACTACAGTGACAACTAATGAGGATATGAAGCACAAAGAACAGCATGAATTTTAAACAAAGGCAAGAATGAGTTCCCGTAGTCTGCGAGTTCAATCTTTTTCATTCACAGAATCTTGGCTAGATAAAGCACACCTGCTACTGGCCTCCCCCTCCCCCCAAACAACATGTTCCTTTTCACCCCAAAAACTTACGGGTACACCAAAGATCGGTTTAACTATACCTCTGCTAACACCACCAAAATAAACTAGAACCACATACAAACCACCTAGAAGTGACAATAGATAACATAAAAGTGGTCCTTTTAACTGCTACTTTGATATGGAGAGCCAATCAAAAACTTGGCCTGCTGTATACAGTCAAACCATTCCTTACAGACAAGTCTAGGGGGGAAAATGGTTAACACCTACCTGCTTTTGACATGATTATATCAGATTCAAATATTAAACAAACTTGTCAATTAAGAACTAAACTTGATAAATGCTGCAACAAAATCTCAAAGTTCACAGCAAGCTCATTTACTAAACCCACCACTGAAAAGCCCCAAAACTACTAAAATGGATGGAACTCCTTTGCAGGTTGCTTCAATGTCAGCATCCAGATCTACACAATCTAAAAAACAGCCTAGGTAAATGCCCAAGCCTAAAGGATGTGATCCAGCAAAATAATCCAAACTAGAACTCTATGTTCCCAGGACAAAATGTCGTCAGCAATAAGTAACAAAATACTCTGCTGGAGATGTGCTATACTCCAATTATGGTTCTAAAATTCCAGGACTGGCACCCTCACCTAAATATTCCTGTCTTTAATCGACCACTCTAAATAATTTCTCTCAAAATATGTACCGTCTTTACCGCTCTCACAATACCAGGCTATCCATACTCACTTTTCTCACTCGCAGGATTACTCTTCCTTTCCCCCAACACTCAACTTGACTCTGCTTTTGTGTGTTCCAATCTCTTAAGCCTACCACTAGCTTACTCTTCTCCTTATAGATCTGCCTTTACTGTTGCCTACTAATTTAAAGTCCCTCTCTACACAAACATAGAAAAAAATCCCAACCAAATAATATAGGATAGTGTCTCTCTCTCGGTGCCACTGACTCTGGTTCTAGTCCTAGCGACTTGATGAATTAAAAGATCCAAAAAAGAAGGTCAGTTCTAAGCTAGCCCGGCAAAGTCCTTCAGTGTCATCCCTATGGTTGTAGTCATGTCCAGCCATCTCACTGCAGGTCACCCTCTTTGCCTGGTCCCTTCAATCTTTCCAAACAATGTCCTTCTCCAGTGATCTCTCTTCTGACAGTATGACAAAAAATAAAGACAAGTCGTAAGTTCATTTGGGCTTCGAGTGACATAGCCAGTTTGATCTCTTCCAAAATTGGATTTGTAGTTCTTCTGGCAGTCCATGGCATGTATAGAATCTTACGCCATCAAAGTTTAAACGAGCCAGTCTTTCTGTACCATTTCTGTAGTGTCCAGCTTTCGCACCTGTAACTGACCACTGAGAAAACAAGTGCATTGACAAGTTTGCTCTTCATTTGGAGTATCATTTCCTTGCTTTTTAATACTCTGCCAACAGCCTTCATTGTAGAGCGACCAAGTGCTATTCTGCACAACACTTCCTCCTCCTAGTTGCTTCCATATTTACAAGAGAGCCCAGGAGATTAACATTCTTTAGAACTTCTATGCTATTGTTTTCAAGCTCAAAATCTTCTTTTCTTCATTTTCTGTCTTCATAACCTTAGTCTTGTTTATGTTCAGTTCTAATCCCATGTTATAACTTTTGGCTTCAACTTTTCTCAATAGATACAGCACATCTTCTTTGCTGGTGATGAGCACTGTGTGATCTGCATACTGCAGGTAGTTTATATTTTGGCCGCCAACTTTAAAACCGATGCTCTCTTGTTCCAAATTTGCTTTTCTGAAGATTGCTTCACTGTAAAGGTTGAACAGGTAAGGGGACGAGATGCATCCTTCCCTGACACCATGTTTTACTGGAAACTAATCAGTGTTGCCATATTCAGTTCTCACTGCAGCTTCATGATTTTCATTAAGGCTCGTTTTATCAGCTGAGTTAAGTGTTTGGAGAACTCTGGCACAAATGGAAATACCCATAGTTTATTATGATCCACACAGACAAAAGCTTTGCTGTAGTCGAAGCAAAACGTATACGGGCTTCTGGTATTCTTTGCTCTTCTCCAATATCCATCCAACATCGGCAAAGATCTCTCTTGTTCCTCGATCTTTTCTAAAACCAGCCTGAACTTTGGGTAGTTCTCTTTCTCAACGTATTACTGTAGCCTTTGTTGTATTATTTTCAGCAGTATTTTGTGGCATGTGGAATTAATGCAATCATTCCACAGTTTTTACAATCCTTAAGTGTTGCCTTTCTTAGGTATTGGTACAAACGATGATCTTCTCCAGTCGGTTGGCCATGTTTTCCCTTCCAAATCTATTTACACAGTCAAGTGAGGGCCATGATAGCACCTTTTGAGCCTTTGATTAATTCAATTGGAATACCGCAGATGCCAGGTGACTTGTTCGATAAAGCTTTAATTGCCGCTATGATTCCTTCTTTTAAAATATCTGATTCTTCCTCGACTTCAATTTCCAGTTCAATTTGCAAAATGTCATCCACATTGCCTTTTTTGTATAAGAATTTTCCATATATTCTTTCCATCTCTTTAATGCTCTCCGGATCGTTTAATATACAACTCCATTGGCATCTTTAAGCAGCCCCAATTTAGGCTGGAATTTCTACCACAATCTCTTAATATCCTGATATGCTAGTCTGTTTTTTCCGTTTACATGCTCTAATTCAATTGTCTGACAGATATCCTTGAAATAGCATTCCCTGGCTTTCCAAATATGACACAAACACGTTTCATTTGTGATGGAGAAAATTATCTCCCATCACCAGGGAATTTTGCTTGCCTTCTTTGTTCTGCTACTTTTCTACTTTCTTCTGAGATCCAGTGTGATTGGGTCTCTCCATCTCTCTCTTCTGAAGTGTGTTTTCAGCTTAGTCACTAAATTACAGGTTTAAATGTCATGCCATAACTCTTCAGGCTATCGCCTGTAACAGGCAAACCTGTTATTTAATTGCATCTAACAGACTTGTAGAATATTTTCACTGTCATATTTTGGAAGCTCTCTAATGATCTTCTTAAGTAGCTTTACCTTGATTTTGCATGTCAAAAAGCTCATGGTAGCTTCCACAATCAACTCCTGGTTTAGTCCTTGCCATCAACACTGCAGATTTCCATCTCTGTCCCATACAGATGTAGTCAATTTGATTTTGATACACGCCATTTGGAGACATCCATGTGTACTGGTGATGTTTGTGGTGTTAAAAATGCATTTTCATGATCGACAGTTGGTTTTGCAAAACTGTACTCACCAGCCTCACTTCTTTCTACTATGCTGTGCTTCCTACTTTTGCACCAAGTCTTCCACCAATGATCAGGAGATCATGTTTCATCATTTAATCTATTTCATTTTAAAGCTGTTCATAAAACAATTCCGCATCATCTTCCACACCTATCACTGGAGCATATACTTGGATCAAGGTGACCCTGATCGGCTTTCCCTTTAGACAGATTATCACGGATAACATTATACATTACAAATCTTTGAAAACTTGTTGAGGATGGATTCCATGCCATTTTACCTGTATGTTTCACGATCAGAGTAGCCCTGTCCTGTCCATTTGAGTTCATTAATCCCCAACTAATTTTTGCTTTTTAACAATTTCCAATTTTCCTTTGTTCATGTTTCATACTTTCCTATGTTAAGAATATCTTTGCAACTTCTGATCTCCCTTTTCAGTCCAGCAACATTGGCATCAAGATAACCAGATGGCTGTGACCTGTCAACTTCACAAACACCGGGAATACTCTGGGTGACCATCAGCTCTTCCCTAGTGGCATGCCTTCCGTGGGGGAGCATCTGCCAATACTATACATCACCTTTTTTTGTCATTTCATCATCAAGTTTTCTTGGCAGAAAACAGAAGTAAATTGCTGGGCCTTTCTTCTGTGCAGTATAAATTCGATGTCACTGTTGTCACGTCAAACATGATCTTCTGCTTCCAACACTGCCAGTCTGCTGCCCAGATGGGTGGTACATCATTAGTCTTGGTATTGCCTAGATAACTGCCATTTGATCTATCCTCATTTACAGCCTTACTCAATTGCAGATAACTTATTATTGGGGATTACCTATCTCCTTCAGATGCAGTATTCTACCCATTACTGTTTATTCCATCTACTCTTGTGTTTCCAGGACTGACTACTACAAACACATGCTGTATCTGCTTATCCAGGATAACCTACTTTCACCACATACAATCTCCGTCACAACTTTCATTATACAACTACTGTCCAACTCCTTAAATTGCAATATAACCATGAATGTAAGGTCTTGCACCCACTTACTGCAAATGCATATGCAATGCTTGTATGCATTTGTATCATCCATCCGTCCTTTGTTGACTGGGTTAGTGCCACTAGGCTAGTAGCCTCTTTTCAGGGGAGACCCAAGGTGGTTTTTACAGTTCCAAGGGAAATTTGGCCAGGGCATTGTGCAACTTCCCCCAACTCGCTGTTGCTGCAAGTGGGACCCATTTTGCAGGAGCATTTCCTGTTTCTGTTCCAGGTGCAGAGGCATTACAGAGAAACAGGGAGGCAGATGGAGAGAGGAGATAATGGAGTGGTGAAAAAAAACTAGTGGAGAAAGCAAATATCAAGACCACAGAATGTATGCAGGATTCTGAGGAGATGTTTTACAGAAATCTGTTTGATGGCGGCGATGAATCTGCAAATGATGGATAATTACAACCCCCCGGTTAGTAGGGTTGTGGGATGATTTACTTAAAGAAATGGTGACGCAGAGTGAGACAGAAAATGAAGGAAAGGTCTCCTCAGGGGAGACATTATGGAGAAAATACAAAAAGGGATGCAGAGACAAACCTAAAGAATATAGTACTGATATGATTTGCACAGAGAAAGTAAAGAAGGCAAAAAGGGAGTAGTAGAAAATAAGGCAGAAGAAAATGAAAAAAGGAAGTACGTGGTAAGAATTCAAAGTAAAGAAGACACAAGAAATGGAAATAGGTATGAAGTATGGGATAATTTAATAGCTTCCTTACCTGCAAAAGTACAGGAGGTAAAAGCATTTTTTCTTACTAACAAAGATACATTTTGTGACGTTATATTGGAGACTTTTTTCAATGGAAAATTTTCTTGGAGGAAAAAGAAAGACTGGAATTCACGGAATCTTTATATGATAAAAGCATTTGACGGGGAAAAATAAAAGAAAATTCATGTGCACTTTTGAACAGAAGTGGAAAGAGAGACTTTGAAGGAGCATTTAAAAACTTTATGTAAAGAAGTACTGGACACTGCATAAGTTTATGGCAAAAGGGGTTTATGGACCGGTGGATAGGACTGTAATATTGTGTTAAAAATAGGAAGAAAAAAAATTACACATACACCAAACATGGCAAATGTGGAGGGGAAGAGGTGTGTCATAAAATACTGAGATAACCAACCCAAAACATACTATATATATATTTTATATTTATATATATATATATATATATATATATATATATATATATATATATACACATACATACATACACACACATATATATATATATATATATATATATATATATATATATATATATACACATACATACACACATACATATACACACACACACACACACACACACACACACACACACACACACACACACATATACATATACACACATATACATATACACACACACACACAAATAAATAAATAAATATTTTTTTCTGGTGGAAAAGGACACTTGATAAGTAACTGTGATAAAAGAAAATATTATATTTTTAAGGAAATGTGACAGGATGCAAAAAAAATGTGAATTGAAATGTTATAAAGGTAACAAAAATCGAGCATTTATGGGTGGATTGCAAAAATGAAAATAAGAGAAAGGAAAAGAAAACAGAAGAAAATGAGCAAAAGAAATTTTGGAACTAGAAATAAAAGAAAAATTAGATGAGAAAAAATAAAGAGGACACAGAAGAAGGTTATGAAATAAGTGATGAAGATGAAATAAGTGATGAACATGACAAGCTGGGAGGTAGTACACGAAATAAAATAATTTTACTGATAAAAAGGCAAAAGACCGAAAGCATTTATTTTATACTTACTCCTGTAAATAAGAAAGGAAATAGAGGAGGGGGTTCAAGATGGCCGCCGAGCACTGAACACACACTTTCTGCTGCTCCTGTATCAACCAAAACTATCCGCTCAAAAAAAAACTGCACCTGGCACCGAATTAAACAGGAAAGGAATATTTCTTCTAAACCACACTTCATGGAAAAGACCTATAGCAACATTTTGGTCTAAAAAGTACAATTTTGTCATTTTTCTGCAAGGGCTTACCTCTAGTGACTGGCTGAAGGCTGCAACCGCATGGTAGCATCATTTTCTCTGAAAGACTGAGTTCCGAGTTCTAAACAAGAAAAGTTAAAGGCGAATTCTTTAAGTCACTCCCTTGTGGCCTAAACCTACACTTTAATTCACCCAGTGATGGCTAACCAACAAGAATCCATGGATGCTATAACTTCTAAAACCAAACTATCTTCTCTAATGTCACCTGAAAAGGATGGAACAGCTAAGAGACAGAGAATAAATAAAATCAACACAGGATTCAAATAAAGGAGCTGCCAAATCTAAAGGTGAGTCTGTTCTCTCACTAGATGACCTTAAAACAGCATTACAGCCCTTGCATGAAGATTTCAAATTATTCTCAGACAAATTAAATTCATTTGGTTCTAATCTAGACCAAATTACATCCAGAATTAATCTTACTGACAAGAAAACTGAGGAGAATTCAAAGCAAATACAAGATTTACAAACCAAGGTAAATACAAAGGACAAAATTATTAGTGACTCACAGCAAAAAATAATAGACTTGGAAGCATGCAGTAGGAGAAACAACATTCTAATAAGTGGCATTCCAGAAAAGTTTGACCAAGTACAACTACCAGTCATACTGAAATTTTTGAACACAATAAAATCTTAGCTAAATAAATCATTATTAAAAGAGCTCATAGAGCATTACGAAGATCACAAGATGAGGGTGTTCCTAGGCAGATTTATGCAAGGCTACTAAATGCTGCACATGTTACCACACTCCTCATGGCTGCAAAAAAAGAAAAGTAGCATTTCATGGAGAGGTCACAGGATTACAGTAGCACAGAATTTACCCCAGCCCATTAAGGCTCAAAGACAAGCTCTAGCTCTTTTTTGTGCTTTGTTAATCAAAAAAAAAAAATACGCTTCCAGATGAAATACCCAGCCATCAGCCATCATCCTCTCCTTCAGCTATGGGGATCAGAAGTTCCTAATACACTCTGCAGATGAAGTAAAAAAAGTTTGTATGCAAGCTTTCAAGGAACTACCTGCTTAACTAGCTATACTGTTAAAGCTAGCAAAATAATATAATCAAGATAATACAGTATATGCTTAAAAGCTATGAATTACTGTTAAGACTAACAAATAGTACAACCAAGATGAATACGCCTACAAAAACCTCTCTCTGCTGGCTTTCTAACACTGTTAACTGATTCTAACTTACCCAGTCATCTTCCCAACTTATTTTTACCATCATCTGGATGTCCTGGCTTTTTTTTGTTTTTATTTTCCTTTCTAGCTCTTCATCAATATGTTGGCCCGTTTGTATCAGTGCACAAAGCTCCCTGTGGCCTGTTAAGGCCTTATTTAGAGCTCCACAAGGGTTCCCTAAGCTCCCAGGGCAGTTTCAACATTCCATTCCCCAGAATGCAACCGGAACATCAGCCGATGACATCACGAGGTCAGAGGTCACAACAGAAGAAGCAGCAGTGCATTTCTGGGAATGCTAATATCATGAATTTGAGCTTAGGGAAGAAGAAATGGATCTAAAACAACACTTTCTGGACACTTCAGGATGGGGGTAATTTAAATGGAATATAAAGGACTCTGGTCAGGGTAATTCAGCAGCCTAATCTTTTGTTTAAGTAATGAATTTATTACAATATAGGTTTTTTTCTAGCAATACAAATACATCACTTTGTCAGAAGTCTTTCATATCAAACTGTATAGTAGCTGCCATCTGCTGGTCATGTTGCAAAACTAGAATGCCATACTTCAGACATGCTTTTCTGTGCCTTTCAGTTTTTTAAAAACAATATTTTGTGTGTTCACATTTAGTTTTCTATTTACTATTTAGGTGTGTTTAAGTGCTCATTGTGAAAGTGTTTGTGATACAAACTCAGACTCTGAGTAAAATAAAAAGCCTATGCACTTGTCAAAAGTTATTTAAAGACAGGTACAGACAATTGCCTGTTTAGCAATCCATTAGTCTGCTTCACAGCTGTGCTACCTTTACTAAAAATATGTCTTCAAGTTTGAAATTTATCCGTTGTTGCATGGTAACAAAAATTAGCATTTTGACTACTTTCACCAGAATTCAATCACGATTCATGATGTTTTAATTCTATACTGAAAGTGCAGGATATGGATGGCTTATTCTTTCTCTCAATGAAGGTGAATCTACAGAGCTAGTGAGCTTGACATGCTGTATGCTTGTGCTTGGTTTAATTAGCCAGCTTGCTAAAACTTGCTTGCTAAAAAGGTTGGCTAAACTGTGTTTACTGGTTAGTGATGATATGCGAGTTATGTAGTTTATTGTGAACTGCATTTAGTGAAAATCCAATTATCTGCTTAGGTTGTCAATTAATGTTCTTGTTAGGTTGTCAATTAATGCTCTTGTTTCGGTCTTTCCTTCTTTAATCCTCTTGTTATGTAATTGTGTGTGTAATGCATATTTAGTAAACCCAGCTAGATATCTAGATAGGTAAAAAATGTATTTACATTACTCAGAGCTATTCTGTTTGTTGACAAAATGTATTTACATTACTCAGAGCTATTCTGTTTGTTGACATATATATATTTAACCTGTAATTTATTCTTGTTATAATTACCCCCTTCATTAACCTCCCTTTAGAGTAGTATGCTCAGTTAGAGCTTATCTAAGTTGACTGTCCCTTCTCCAGACAGGAGACCAAAACATAGTATTAGGTTATGATGGTACTTACTGCTATGCCAGTTATAAATGGAACCTGCTGCCAGTTATAAATGGAACCTGCATTACTATCTGCTGTAATGATTATTAATAGCTCTGGTTATAAATTGTGTTGGTTTCAATTGCTTAGTAACTTTTATTGTCTATATTACTCCAACCTCACTTGCCTATTTGCATGGAAATTTTCGCGGTCAATAATCTAAAAAAAAATGCTGTATGTATTATGTTCTTTTGGCGGTATTGTTTTATCTCCTTTAACTCCTAACTCGAACTTCACTTTGCCTTTAACTGTCCATTTATGTACATATGTTTTTCAATATTCCTTAACATTTTTGGGAGTGGCATGATGGTGTAGTTGTCCAATGTTTGTTGGCGCTTGGACTATTGATGTTAGTTTGTGTCTCCCTGCTCTGTTCTTGTATTATTCTTCACAAGGGAAAATATTTGAGTTTATGGTAAGGAGCATGGATGCCAGAATACGATTTACTACCACATTACACTTTTTGTCATATATAAAAAATGTGTTTATTAACTGCATCGTCCTTGGTAGGGCTTTTTTCTTAAGTTTATCCTAGCAAATATCTATGTTTTGAATCTAGATATGATGATTAGTGTGAATTCCTGGAATGTAAATGGGCTTCAAGAAATTAATAAAAAGAAACTAGTTATGCACCTGATTTTTCAGGATAAATCCAACATCGTCTTTTTACAGGAGACCCATATGACAAATGTTCAATGGGATAATCTTAAAAAAAGAAATTGGATTAAACTTGTGACATCAGCAGGGAATAGTCTTGTATCAAAAGGCACTGTAATAATAATTAAAAAATCCTTTCTTGGTGAAGTGCTAAATACTAAATTTGACCCGAATGGTAGATGGTGTTTATTTTCCTACTCATACATTCAGGTAAAATCCCCTTTACTTTTCTTAAACCTATATAGCCCTTGTACAAACCAGCACGTATTCTTCTATGAAATACATAATCTACGACTTCAATTTCCTAATCATCTTTTCATTATTGATGGTGACTGGAATGCACTCATGGACCCCTTGAATGATAGTTCAAATAAAAACAGGAAACAGCCCTCACAAGTAACTGCATCTATTCAGGATTTGATAAATAGCTTCAACTTAGTTGACCCTCTTTTAATATTTGACCATGACAGAAAGCTAAATAAGTTCCCGTTTTATTCGGCTTCGCATAAAGTCTGGTCCAGAATTGATTATTTTTTGGTCTCTGATATCATTTCAAACAAAATTACAAACTTTGCCCTTGAGGCTACATGTATATCCGACCACTCGAATGTCTCACTTTGTATTAATCCCACTCACCACCTGAATCACAATGGTAGTAGTCCCACTTGGTCACTAAACAGTAACATTCTTAAAAAAGATGTTCTGCAGGAAATTAATGATTATCTGAAACAATCTGATGCAGAATCTTGTTTATCCACCATCCCCTTAGATATCCAATGGGCTCCGGTCAAAGCGGTCATCAGAGGAATACTCATACAAAAATCATCTTATTATTAGAGAAATTGTTCATCAATAACCTCAACAATGAGCAAAAGATGACTGATGCACAACTACAAAAGGATTTTTCTCTTGAACTGGAAAATAATTACATTCGATACAAAAAAAAAAATTTACTCATTTCACTTACAAAATCAATCCTTGGTACAACTCAAACTCCTTCACAGATATTCGGAATGGGCCCAAACCCCCTCCAGAACACTAGCTGGACTCAAACATCAAAGAGTGATCAAACTATATTAATGAAATAAAATACAAAGGGAAAAACTTATACAGTAATGAAGATATTGTTAACTCTTTTGTAAATATCTTCACTGAAATCTATAATCCCCAAAACCAGACCCCCAAATGAAATGCACAAAAAATTCCTAAATGAGCTGTTCCAAAATTATCCTTCCCGCAAAACACCCTTCTAAACAGCCCCATAACACTGAATGAAATAATGCTCGCTATTAAAAAGCTTAAACCAAATAAGGCGCCAGGTCCCGATGGCTGTACAGGAGAATTTTATAAAACTTTTTATAGTCGTCACCTTTCTAAAACTCTCCTTGCTATGTATAATTATATCATCTCGAAAGGAATTACTGATAAGTATATGAACAATTCGAAAACAATATTCATCCCAAAACCAAACTCTGACAAGTCCAACCCTCTCTGCTATAGGCCCATCACCCTTATTAACATTGACATCAAAATCTTATCTACCTTTTTGCTAATAGAATTCAGAAAATTATAGCTACAGTCATTTCTCCTGAACAGTTGGGATTTATGAAACAGAGGCAGCTGTGTGACAATAAACACATTAATGTTGTTTCTAAAAAGTGATAACCACCTGCGTTATGCACTCACCCTAGATGCTACCAAAGCCTTTGATAACGCTGATCTAAGCTTCCTTTACCCAACCATGAAATTCTTTAACTTTTTTGATGTGATTATCAACACTATTAAGATGCTTTATAACAATGCCTCTATTTCCCTGTATACAAATAAAACTTTATTACGCCCTATTAAAATTACCAATGGCACTAGGCAGGGTTGCCCACGCCCTATTAAAATTACCAATGGCATTAGGCAGGTTTGCCCATGCTCACCTTATCCTTTTAATTTATATCTGGAACCTTTTCCTTCTCTGGATTAAACAAAAGACTTATCACCATATCCCAAAAGTCTTCAAAATTGATATAAATTATTCCGCATTTGCAGATGACCTAAACATCTATTTTGAGCTTCCCAACACTGATTTTCATAACATCTGAAATTCTATTAATCTTTTTGCTGAGGCTGCAAATTATAAATTAAACCCTCCTAAATCATCTATTTTTCCATTAAACCCTGCAAACCATTTAGAATACTACTTCCCCCTGTCTGACATTCCTCTCAAATATACAATTAAATACCTAGGAATAAAAATTTCACACACCCTCACCAAGAACTAATAAAAGCAAACCTAGAGAGTCTGGGATCAGATAAAATAATGATCTAACTAGATGGAAAAACATCAATCTTTCTTCGATATCAAAATCTGCTATCATTAAAATGAATATTTTGCCTAGAATCCTTTTTCATCTCAATTCCATCTTCTTAAACGTTCCCAAAATTTTTTCAGAAAAATGGAAACCACAATCTCAAAGTTTTTATGGTTCCCTAAATCAACCAGAATATCATACAGGAATCTAATTACCCCAAAGAACAAAGGTGGTTTAAGTCTCCCGGATTTTAATTTATATTACATCATTAATGCTAGCCATCTAATTCAAATAGCCTATGACCTCTCTGCTGAAACTCTGTACCCAACCTGGATCAAAATCTGGTGCAACTATATATATTCGTTAAAACTCAATCCATATGCTGTCCCTTTTCTTGCACCTGAAGGTGACTACAAGTTCAAGATCTTGCCTACTCTAAAGAACAAAATTCACATCTTTCAAACTCTGATGACCTCCTTAAATTTACACAATACTATTCCCATTCTCCAACCTATTCACCTAAACTCTAACTTAAAAAATCAAAAATAAAATGAAATAATCGATCTAACAAACTTCCCTATTGTTAAGAAAGCCATAGTTTGGCACTTCTATAACTCTAAAAATGTTGCCGAGGTCAAAGCTTTATTTGGTGCTCCTAACAAATATGATCCTACCTTAAGGCAAATTAGCTCACTTATAAAACAAAAATTCTCTTACTATAGAGTGAAAGAGCAAGACATTACAGTATCACAATCATTAAATCACTCTCCCTATGGAACAAAATGATTTTGAATACCTATAAACTTGTGTCAAGCATTAAGTATAATCATTCACTTCTTTTTTCCAAATATTGGGACGGTATACAAGGAGAAATTTCTATGGAGTCTAAGTGCGAAGCAATCAATAATACCCAGAATTTAACCCCCTTCAAAAACCTAATTTACACTCAGCTTATGATAAACAACAATTCCTACTATAACTCAGCTGTCTTACTGAAATTCGGATACAATAAAAACCTAACCTGTCCATTCTGTTCCCTCCCACACGTAGATACACTTCACATCTTTTGGAGCTGTAAGAATATTTACAAACTTTGGTGTTCTCTCAGAACTCAGTTGGAAAAAATGAGATATGAAAAAAAAAAAAAACACACATTCCCGTGGCAAACTATGATTTTAATTATTATTCCTAAATCTCTTAAGGGTATCCATCGCCATATCGGTGTTACAGCCTGTGCCCTTCTCAAATATTTTACAGCCAAGAACTGGGTCAATCCCTCAACAATAGCTTGGGAAAACTTTACATCAATGGCAATCAAATATATATCTGCACATAAGGTATGCAATAATAACAAAAAAAATAAAGAATATTTTCAGAATTACTGGTGTAGACTTTTTGACCTAATCCAAACTAAATAATCTTCCAAACTGTGGGTCTCTAACACTACATTCCAGGAAAAACTCCATCAGTATCATTTCTGGCCCTATAACCACATTGTTACCATCACACAGTAACTTTTGATTTTACAAAATATTTTGTTATATCATTTTGTTATCCTCTGGCATCCATGGTGTAAATATGGTATAAATAGAAGTACATGGTGTAAATAGTTGTTTTTTATGGTTATACCCTCCTTACCACTTTTTTTTCTTCTTAAGACAGTCACATATTCTTCCTTCCAAGCCACTTTCCATTTGTATCCCTAAACTTTGACTGTAATATGTTATTGGGGGTCTTTACTGCTTATATTGGTCTCTAAGATGTAAGCTATTGGTCTCCAAGATGTAAGCTTCCCTGTAAGATAACTGCTGTGTTCTAAATGCATAGTTTTTCCACTAACTGTTACATATATACCTAAACTTTACTGCTTCCCACAATGACTTACAGTTTTTCCTTTGCATGTTTGAAAAGTTTGAAAAATCAATAAAAATATATTTGAAAAAAAAAAAAAAAAAAAGGAAATAGATGAAAACAATATATACAGCCAATGATCGAGTCATACAGGTTAACCATTGTACCAACCCCAAAGACACCATGTACAGTGTTCGAGTGCCACCTTGGGAGGGAAACTGGCTAGGGTTAGAATGGATAAATAAGAAAGCTAATCTAGTAATTGTTTATGAACTTATGAACCCATGAATCTAAGGAAAAGGGAAAATGAAAATTTTAGAGTGCTTTCTGTAAATGTGAATACCATTAGGAACATAT
This sequence comes from Protopterus annectens, assembly GCF_019279795.1. Classification (NCBI taxonomy): domain Eukaryota; kingdom Metazoa; phylum Chordata; order Ceratodontiformes; family Protopteridae; genus Protopterus; species Protopterus annectens. The sequence goes on along the minus strand of NC_056734.1, from coordinate 441,347,577 downwards.
AAGAAGAATAGGGATTTTTGAGTGGTGTAATATATGTGACACAGATGTCATTATATTAGAAGACACAAGATTTTTAACAAAATTAAGAAAGACTACAAAACAGAAAAACTATGGAGAGGAAATATAATCTAGAATTTCTGGAGTAGCCATATTATGTAGAAATATCAGTACAGACTATTAGATGTAACTTTAGGAAAAAATGGGAAGATTAAACACGGTTGAAAATGGAAAGAACAAGTATACAAACTTATAGGTTTATACTAATTGTAAAGAAAGGGAAAGCTTATTTCCTCAGATTTTAAACTATGCAGTGATAAATATGATCATTACTTAACTGCGATTTAAGAGGCAAGCATAAAAAGAAAATTATATAAGAAAAATGTTAGTTATAAAATGTTAAAAGTTTGGGACAAAAATTCAAGGACTTGCAAAAAAGAATTATATGGAAAAATTAACATGAAAACAAGAACTGATGTATAAGCAAAGATATTTTTACAAGGAAAAAGAGAAGTAGTAGTATCAAGTTACTTAAGCAGATTAGTAATAGTGTAAAGAGAGAAATAAAACAAGTAAAAGAAGAAATAGAAAAAAACTTAGGAAAAAATTATGAATAGTGCAGTACAATATGTACAACAAATGTTTAAAGCTAAAAAAAGGTAGTAAAAAAATATGAAAGTAAAAAAAGTTTACAGAAAAAGAGAAGAAAGGTGGAAAAAGAGATGTCTTTAAATGAGCTAGATAAAGTATTAGGCCAAGTAAAAATAGATTTGGCTGCAGAAGCAGATGGAATAGGGTACGAAATTTATAAAAATGTAGGTAACTGGAAAAAAATATTTTTTTACAGACTGTGAATGAATGGGTAAATTAAGGTTTTCTGAATGAAGAATTATACAGTGGAATACTTAAAAATTCACATGGATAAAGGATGAGAAAAGGCAATTAAAGTAGAGACCAAGACATTTATGAAAATCAAACAAAGATTCAAAACTAAAATGGAAAATATTATGAAGATAAAACACAGTACAAAGGGAAAGGGGAAGGGCTGTCAAGAATTAATGTTAGAGAAATTGTGGATGATATAAAAGAACGAAAATCATGATTAGACCTTAATAAGACATTTTGATATAGTAAGATATGCAATCTTAAATCTTACGGGTAATAATGAAGGTCTATTTAAGTGAGAAGGAATTATATACACGTCAGCTTCCATTATTAGTAAAAAAAAATACTTGAAAATGGTTGGTTAAGCAAAGAGGTACATATGAAAAGTGGTGTAAGACAGGGATGTCCAATGAGTTGTATACTCTTTGCATTAGTTTTGAATGTGATAGTGTGTGAAATAAACTACAAAATGAAGGGTTAAAATTCCAGTCCTGCTAACATATACAGATGACGTTACAGTAATTGCAAAAAACAAAATGTGGATAAAACTAATAGTTTGTACAAATGAGTAAGTGCCTAGAAGTGATAGGGATGGTTTTAAGGGTCTATAATCAGATAGTCGAAGTTCCGTAACTCCGAACACCTAATGGTCGAACCATTATGTTCAAAGTTACAGAACTTCGACTACGGAAAATAAATAAAAAAAACAGACAAAATAATAAAGTGTTGTAAGAAGGGGGCAAGCCCCCCCCCACACCCCCACTACTTAAATATACCAACTCCGAGATCGCACCACATTGAAGTGAATGGAAACTTCTGTTTATGGAGATTTTCATTCAAATGCTCAAACTTTTACAAATCTGAACGTATGGTCTCGACCATATGTGGTTCGAACTTGTAAACAAGTTAGACTACATGATAGGAACCCGTTTTAAACAAAGAGAAAAGTAAAGATTTAGTTGATGCAGTAGGTATATATATTTACAATGAATAAAACTTCTATGTTAGGTATAAAATTTTGGAATAAAGATGTTAAGTAGAATTCAATGGGGAAAAACAACAAAAAGAATTAAAATAAACCTGTCATTTCTGGAGAACATATAAAATTATCATTCAGAAAAAAAAGCCGTACTTGATAAAAATTAAGTACTAATGGGAAACTAGCATATGGTGCCAGCAGTATTTGAAAAGGAATTATTGTAGACAAATTTTTAATTTATATGGGGTTCTACATTAAACCCAATGAACGATGAGTTTTGTATGTAAATAAAGATGGAGGTTTAGGGCTAAAATTAACCCAGTGAGATATTCTCCTTCATTAAATGTATACCAAAAGATGAGAAATTAGTGGTAAAATTAAGCATGTATAAATAGAGAAATAAAATGTTACCAGGATAAAAAAATTCTGTGGAAAATAAAAATTAACGATATAGAAACAGATCATTATATTCTTATACTTTTCTACGTATAACCATGGGATAATCTAACAAATGAAAACAAAGCTATAAAAACAAGAAGCAAATGGTGTAATCAGAAAATAGAATGTCAAGATTTTTTTGTGGAGACTGGTGATAAATTGTTAATTATATGAAATATGCCATATAAAAAGAAAAGTCATAGAATAGGTTTACATCATCAAAAAGAAGAAACTACACAACACGTGTTCTTGTAATGTAAAAGATTAAAAATATTAGGAGGAAAACTATGTACAGAATATTTTTGAAGACATAAAAGAAGCAGAGAAAATAGACATGGTTAGTAATAGAAGTAAATAATATGTTAAAATAATGTATCTATTCTTCTATGTCATGTGCATATGGAATAAAAAAAATGAAATTATGTCCAATGGCAAATGGATTTTAGGAACAATATTAAGTAAAATCAGATGGTGGTTATAGGAGGAGGGAGTGGAGTTCTAATATGATTGAAATTTTAGTATGACTGTAAAGGATATCATGAATGTGTGTAAACAGATTTGTATATAAATATGTTATAAATAACAGTTCTTTTTGTACATAATGGAATCTTTTACATCCACCCAAGCTATCACCAACTCTAGCAGATGTGGTCCCAGATTAATGTCTCATCTGAAGAACACCACATTCAGGAGTGCAGCACCACCTCCCCTCATGCCACAATGCAATATCAGCAGTGGATCTACCTGGTGTAGAATAGAAACCACAGCCTTCTGCACTAAAGGCAGAGTGCATTACCTATTGTGCCACTAACACTGCTAAACTGACTTTAAAACATGGCAGAAATGAAAGATCTGGGTACTTGGAGCACTAAATCTAGTACAGCTATGGCTGCAGGACAGTTAGGACTCTTTAGCAGACAGAAATTTCCCAAGCTGCCAAGTCTCTTCCCTATTACACAATTGCAAGGATTCCCCTTTCATCTCCAGTTCCTTTACTACAAACTTAAAACTCTGAGATCAAAGTTGAGGAGAGGGGTTGGACACAGAGACACTTCTTGCAGCCAGAACCCTGCCCACAAATACAGTCTTATGGTAAATACCAACAATTTTTAAATCCAGTGTTGTACAACTCTAGCCACTTGAAGGTATACAGAGTCCCACAGCTGGACCTATTTGGTGTTATCTCACTGGAACATTGCACAAGTCATACTGGCTCCAAAGGAAGACTTGGACCCAGAGGCCACATCCATCTTGAAACATATTCATACATTTGTGAGTGTTTTCACATAATAGCAAGTTTTGTAGTACTGGTATATGTTACTTATGTTACTGAATTGTAACAACGAACTGAAATAGGTGTCACATTAACTGAAAAACACCAGTTATGACGGGTCTACTTCTAATGCCCGAACCGCCGATTCACCGACAGGGAAATGACCGACGCCAGAAACCCGACAACACACAAACCCGACAACGCGAAACACCGAACACCATAACACCGACACACTACACGTCAACAACACAGTACACTACAACACATATCCACTAGCCCTAACCCAAACCCTAACCCTAAGGTCCGACACTACCGCACACACTCCCTACCTGCACCCTAACCCTAACTCACTTACACACCCCAAACCCCAAGCTCCGACACTACCGCACACACTCCCTACCTGCACCCTAACCCTAACTCACTTACACACCCCAAACCCCAAGCTCCGACACTACCGCACACACTCCCTACCTGCACCCTAACCCTAACTCACTTACACACCCCAAACCCCAAGCTCCGACACTACCGCACACTCACCTATCACACACCCTAACCCTACATCCCTGAGTATTCAACACTTACCTGTCCGCTCCCTACTCCTACATCCCTCACTATCGCATACTTACCAGGTCGCGCTTACACATTCCCCTTGTCGGTCTTCCGTCTGTCGGGATTCGAGCGTGTCGGTCAACTCCGTTGTCGGGTTTCTGGCGTCGGTCATTTCCCTGTCGGTGAATCGGCGGTTCGGGCATTAGAAGTAGACCCGTTATGACACATCAATAAATAATAATGATGTGTGAAAAGGCAGCTGCTACATGGTGTATAATTTATTCCTTGAAGGAAGTTTGGTCATGGTACCAGAAGCACCAATAAAGATTCTTAGCAGCTATCTACGGCTCAGGCTGTGTGTTTTTTTTATTTATCGATAAGCAGCCAGATCATATTCAAGAAATTCTATTAGCCACCCAATAGAAAAAGCATTATGGCTAGCTAAACAAGCTGCCAGCCTGTTACATAGAAAAACACACAAACCCAAATAGAAAGCACTTGTAGGAAATCAGGCTGCAGGCTGTAGTTCGAAGTTTTAATTAAGGTACCAAAGACACAAGCGCAAACATCACTGCGTTGTTTCAGATAACTTCATCAGATAACATAAAACATGTGTTTTATGTTATCTGATGAAGTTATCTGAAAACGAAAACGCAGTGTGGAGTGTTTTTGGCGTTTATGTGTCTTTGGTACCTTAATTAAAACTTCGAACTACAGCCTGCAGCCTGATTTCCTACAAGTGCTTTCTACTTGGGTTTGTGTGTTTTTTGGCACTTGGACATATTCTTTTTAGCTTTGCGTCTGTTACATAGCAAAGAAAGGCCAGTTGTATAGCTGTAGGCAGAAAATATTGCCTTAAGGAAATCTTGGACTGACAGTTATTATACCACATTTCCAGAAGAAGCCCGACCTCCCAAACACCAGTACAGTTTCAATGACATTCCAGCCTTTGCTCATTTCTCTACGAAGAATGGAGCTGCAGGTCAAATCATGACATGTGCCACTCCAAAAAGAGAGCAGGAGTATACCAGTTGGAGCAAATGATACAAAGTAGCAGCATCTAACTTGCCTGGATAATTTACACTACTCCTTGATATGTGCTGGGGGAATACAAGATCTAAATTACCAGGTGAACTCTTACAGGAATCAGAATTCCACTAGATGAAGTCTTGAAATGGTCAGCATATTCTTGGGCTACATAATGAAGAAAGATGAAATGCAATGTGCATGACAGTTTCTTCCAGGGAGGGTACACAAAGATCAATATGTAAGATCAGGCTCCCTGTTCAGAAGTTTCCAAAAAAGCTGTGCCCCATGTCCAAATCAAGCATTGACAAAACTTTATATTTCTAGTATAGGCACAGAGGTTACTAGGAATCCAGATAAAAAGGTAATGTGTCAGCACATTGTCCTTGGTACACCAAATACCTCATCAAATACATATCAAGAAGCAAAAAAGCAAAAACTACAGTATCATTTAGAAAGCTTGATAAAATACTTTACTAAAATGGAATGTTCAAGAATAAATAAGGTGTACCTCTCTGCCAGTACTGTAACACAAAAACAGAATAAAATCTAATAAATGCAATCAAGTTCTAAGCAGCATGATCTGAAAAATTGGGGCAATGTAACTCAGACTTACTGTCAAGTGAAAGAACCAGCCACAGGGGCTGTTTTTTACATTGTCTTATGCTGTCAGTATACAAAGTCTGAAGTTTCACATATTGGGCATTTCCCTATGCCAAAGACTGCGCAACATTGTGCTCAAGTCTACTTAAAGTCGCGCAACCCCTATACTGAAGTCTTGACATCCTGCAAAACATGTAACAGTGTTTGTTTTATTTAGAGTATTTTATTTAATCAACAATTCTGTTTCAATATTTAAATACTCTGTCAGAGTATGACGAACTGACAAATCTCTCTTGAAAAGAGAACTTGAGAATGTCATATGAAATACAAAACATAAACATTCAGATGGCAGACATGACTAGCAGAGATACCAGGAAGTTTCTTGAACATCCCTTCATAAACCAAACATGATGATAAAACTGAATGCAGAACACAAAACTATTCTCTCTCTAGTCTACACAATCAAAGCACTGCCAAATATATGCAGAACACAAAACTATTCTCTCGCCACACAATCAAAGCACTGCCAAAGATATATTCTAAAATGAAGTAAATAAAGGTAAATACTGTGGGAAGAAATAGCCAGGGAATTGTTACGGCTAGGCTTGTATAGGCCCTAGGGCCGATAGCCTAGTACCAACCCCCCCAATCCATGAATCTGAATCAGCAAGAACAAGTAAGCATCAAATAACCACAATGGTCCTTCAAGCAATTCTGGATTAAGAAATGAACTGTAGCCAAGATAAAAAAAAAAGGAGGAACCAAATTAAGTTGACAGTCCATGTATTGGTTGTTACACCAAATACATATAGTCACATTAGAGGTGGTAAATATAGCAAAGTCCCAGGTAACTGGGTTTAAACATCAGCAGTCTTTTGACCCTAACCATACTCACAGATTGTAACCCTCTTCCCGGAAGGTGTAGCCCCACTCCTTTCGCCCTCACTAACACTCCAGCTCACTTTGCTCCCCTGCCCCCATTCCCACCCACCTTCACTTACATGCATTTATTCTCGTGTTCTTACCACTCCCCCATCACCCCACCTTACCCATCACATTTCCACCCAAATCAAATCTTTATTCTCGTGTTCTTACCACGCCCCATCACCCCACCTCACCCATCACATTTCCACCCAAATCAAATCTTCTCTCATTTTTCACTACCAATCCCACAAAATTCCCTCCTTCAACTTCTTAACTGTCCCCCCACTCCTCCAATTACTCATACTGCCATCCACTTCCCAACCTGTCTAATACTCTATTGCCACCTCTTTGTCGACTTTCACACTCCCATTTGAACCTTCCTCTCTCCTTACAACATGCTCCTACACCTACTCCTTTCAATACCACTACTTACAGTTCTCACTCTAACCACATCCTACCATGGACCTCTTACTGATCAATCCTCTAGTCCCACCTTACCCTAGCTTCACTCTGATAACACATCACCATATTCCTTCTATATACTATCTTCTCTATTCTCTCACCACATCTTACACCTATTCAAACACAATCCCAAGCTCTACTACCCCCCCAAACTCAAATCCAAACTCATTCCACTACACCCCCTTAGATATACCCCCTTTATCCCTATTCTTTCCCTACTACTCGCAGGAGATATTCATCCTAACCCAGTCCACTAACTCTCCTCTGACCCATATATCTTGTCTAATTCCACCTCTACCTAGATGCCCACCCCACCTCTGCCTACCTCTTTCTGCTAAGCACCTTAAAATCTTTGGTCTCAATATTCATAGTGCAGTAAAGAAACTCTCTGAACTCTACTTCTGGATATCATTACACTCTCTAGACATCCTCTCCATCTCAGAAACCTGGCTAAAACCTCACATATCAAACAAACAGAGAACGTCTCCCCTCAGGCTACAAAATCTTATGCCAAGACAGGCCTTCCAAACAAAGGTGGAGGAGTAGCAGTCATCTATTCAGAAAACCTCTCTCTCCAACCTCTACCATACCCCCCCCACCAAGTTTCCACCCAGCTGAGATACTCATAGTTAACTATAACCTAAACAATCACAAAAAGATTGCCATCGCCGCCATCCACATACCACCCAGTAACAATATCCCTGCACTAGAACTCTTTCTAGCCTGAATCTCCCAAACCATCACCTACAAAACCATTATTATTGGAGATGTCGACAGACTGGAATTCTCTCGCCACCCACTTCCCAATACCAGCATTAACGTATATGGCTTCACCCAACTCATATTAATCACCACCCCAACTCGTATTAATCAAAAATCCAACATCAGCACCACTCTAGACTGGATACTTACTTCCCACCCCGACCATTATCATAACCCTTCTATTCTCCCTAACACCCTAAGTGATCATCACCCTCTCTCTATAAATAATCACCTATTCTAACCATCTAACACACACACACATATGCAGGGACTGTCGTAATCTATCCAACTTTCACCCCAATTTATTTAATCAAACACTCATCTATAAATTGTTCCTCTCTCCAGCAACTCCCCCTCGAAGAAGCTATTCTCACATTCAACAGCATCTTCCTTAAAACTCTTTACTCCCCAGCCCCTACTAAAAAAGCTTGTGTTAAAACAAACTTTGCACCTTGGATAAGTAATGCCACTCTCACTCTAATGCAGAAGAGAGACTCTGCATGGAAAACCTGAAGCAAATTTAGTACCCCTTCCAGCCTCCCAAAAAAAAAAAAAAAAAAAACCCCACTCCCAACCCCAAAAGATTCTGGAGTACCATTAATAAGCTTTTACATCCAGGTAATCCTAAAAACTGCTCTCCCCTAGACACTGGTACATCCCTCAACTTCTTCATAGACTCCATATAGAAACCAATCAAATCTAACACAAACATTAATCATGACACCCTCTCCTCCAACCACAGCACCTTAATCATGACACCCTCTCCTCCAACCACAGCACCTTCTCTATCAAGCCTATCCTCACAACTGTTATCAGATCCCTACTCTCTAAACTTAAACCCTGCTTCCCTACAGCAGATGCCCCCCCCTACATAGCCTATCCAGTCTCCATACTCCTTAACCGATCAATTCAGGAAAACCTAGTCCCTCAAATATGGAAAACCGTACATTATTCCCTTGCACAAAAGGTGGAAATTAACGACCCCTCAAATGTCAGATTTATCACCATCTTAGCCCCCATCTCAAAAATCCTAGAAAGGTGTATTCACAAACAACTCATGGCACATACCTCCTCACCTCCACCCAACATGGCTTCCGCCCACACCATAGCACCACTACCACTCTACTGTCTTTCACTAATTCCATCTCCACTTCCATCTCCACTAATTCCATCTCCACTTCTCTCAGTATCAACAAACTAGCATCTTCCCTCTTCCTGGCTCTCTCTATGGCTTTCAATACTGTTTCACAGAACCTCTTGCTCTCCAAGCTTTCTTCCTTCAACCTCTCTACCTCCACCCTTAACTGGTTCTCTTCATACCTATCAAATAGCGCTCAATCTGTCAAATGCATGTCAGCTACTTCTCCATTCCTTCCCGTTCTTACTGGAGTCCCCCAAAGCTCCAGTCTAGGTACCCTACTATTTAACATTTTTACTAATGCTCTCTTCCAATCCTGCCCCCACTCTAAAATTTATACAATATTCTGATGACTCTACGATCATCTCTACCTCTGACAATCTAACCCACCTACATACCCTCACACAAGACACATTACACTCTGGCGAAAGATGGCTCACTACTAACCAACTCCTACTTAACCCAGCAAAACTAAACTTCTTCTTTTCCTTCCCAAACCTCTCCAACACCTCAAATCTTCCTTCTTAATCTCATCCCTAAACAATACAACTATTCTGGCAGAGTCTCACACTAAAACTACTTGGTATACTCATAGATGGGGAGCTAAAATTAACACCCACATCAACAAATGCATCAAGAAGTCCCACCAGAAACTTGGGATTGATATACAGAAATAAAAAATTCCTTACACAAGAATCCAAAGTACCCCTTGCCCAAGCCTACCTCCTTCCTACGTTACTATATCCTGCCCCCATTTTCACCAACCTCCCAAAAAAAAAATCTCAAACTTGAGCCAACGTATAATAAAATCGCTAGGTTTGCCACAGATCTCTCCTATCTCACACACCACTGTTTCTCACTAAAAAAAAAAAAAAAAAAAAAAAAACTGGCTAGAGTTTCACAGCCAACTCCTTCATGACACACTCCATCTTGCCGTAGTTTGCCCCTTACTAACAACTCTCTTCTCCCCCTACGTCCCTAACCGTGAGCTTTGTAGCTCTGACCAGCTCCTACTCCAAGTTTCCAAACCTAATAAAACCATAAGTAAAAGTCTTTATAGTCATGCAGTCACCACATCTTGTAGTAAGCTCCCTCTCCTCATCAGATCTCTCCAAAATACACTCAAGTTCAAACTTGCCTCCAAGGACTACCTACGTCCTGCCCCTGTAAAGACTCTCCTTGAAGCAATTTTCCTCCCCAGCCCTCTTCTCCCATCAAGCCACTACCTCTATTTCTTCTATCCTAGACTCCCCTGCTTGTAAGTTTTCTACTTCCATTTTCAGTAATCTATGCAACTAGTTTCTTAAATACTTTTAGTGCATCATACAACTCTCACTTATGTTTTTCCTGCTCTTACCCTGCCGCCCCACTATTTTCCTGGACTTTACTCTATGCTATAAGTAGGACCTGCCTATCCTCTAGTCCTTCTTTCCTCTTTCCCTTATTTCCTACCATACAATTCAATGACATGTTATTGTAAGGTTAATTGCACCTTTTTAAGAATGTTCAACACAATTTATATTTATATTCTCATTTTATAATGTTGTTTATATCTGTATTTTCTCTTTTGTATACATCTGTAATTCTCTTGTAACTAACTGTAAACATTTTATCTGGAGCTTTTCTCCTTGGGTCTCTGCTGAAAAAGGGCACCTGCCCAGCCAAACTAACCCGATAAATGGCAAATAAATAAATATATAAAAATATACAACTGATCATTAAAGAAAAACACTAACCCTTGTCTAGGGATCTGTAAGCACTCCAATAACCAAGACAAGTGCATACTATTGCTGCTTAATTCTGTACATAACAAACGTATTGTCATGTTCTGTATAGTTACGAGACTACCACAAGCATTTAAAATGCTTTAAGACTAATGCTATGCAACATAGATATGTAAAGCTATTAGGAATATATTGGTTTCTTTTTTTTAGATTCATGCATTACTTCTTATTGAAACAAACATCTGACACTGATGTAACAGACAACTACTACATTTTTACATGAACTATGAACAGTTTTAGATCCAGCATTTTCTTGGTTTACAAATTAAACGAATAATACAATTACTTAGAACAGTGATACGTTACAGGTAGGTGGGTCAAAAACAGGGAGCTGGGTAGGAAAATGCTGAAGAAGATCCTTAGAAGTGGACGGACTTACTTACAGGTAAGTCCAAAAGTTGACTTTTAGGTGCAGGAGACAAGATGCATGGCAAATATAGGTGAGGGCACAAGGGCTACAAAAAAATCAAGAATGGACATTAAAAGAAAAACAAAGTGTAACAAAGGGATACAGACTAGACAATTAGAGACAATGTTAGAAATGAGTTGTAAAGCTAAAAAGTGAAGAAAAATGAGCAAAAAGGTCTAATATTATAACTGTATTAAATGTTAGCAATGACTGACCAAAAAGTAGATGATGTGAGAAGGAGCAGTACAGAAAGGTATCCTGGGTACATGCAAAAGAAAGCATGGAGACAAGACCTACAGGTGAAGGGGAATGGAAGAAGGCAAGCAAAAGCAGGAGATCTACTGCAGACATGAAGGGAAAATATAAGAGGTCACGGATAAATGTAAACTGTTCAGCAGCTAAAATGAAAAGGGTTGGGGTTTACATAATGGTTAATGTGTTTAACACACAAACACAGGGTAAAGGGTTTGAATCTCACCTTTGAAAGGGAGATTTGCTAGGCTTAAAATGGCCCTCAAGGGCTGCTAGCCTAGTACTTGCATATGAGTAATGGAGTGTTCCAGTGTGATGGATAACAGGAGAAAGTTCCCATCTGTTTACAGTGGTGACCTAGATTTATCTACAAGCACAGGAATTATATGGTCAGCAGTGTAGGCTAGAGATCACCACTCTTTCTTATGGGGATGGTGTAAGGATTTGCCATAGAAGTGAAGTCACGGTGAAGACTGGAGGTAATCCCAAAGCAACAGAAAAAAAAAAAAAATTGAAGGAGGAGTTTGCAGAGTGTTCCAGGGCGCTCAGCACATGAAAGAATTTACCAAGCACAACTGCCTGCACTATGTCCATTGCATCCATACTGACATTGGTGTTGTCAGCTTATTTAATTTAGAGGCCTAGAATATAGTATGAGCTAATTAATTAAAAAAGTCAAGAAATACATCAAGTCAGAAAGTTCTGACCCCCCCACCACCACCAACAAAATAATCCACCACCACCAAAATAAAATAAATAAAAGGCTGAGTTTTAGGCCTAAAGCCTAAGAATAGCTTAATATCTGTACGTGTGTCCCCAGTTTTCTTTAGACCTCCATGTAGGTCCCTTATAATCATTTTACTGTGAACACCAAAAGTCCATTTAAGATTTGCTAGAATCTCTCTCATTCAGCTGACACTCCCCTTATTTTTTCAATATTAAGATTTCACCATCTCTCCTGTTTTTCCCTTAGCAACACCACCTTCTGAAATCACTTGGATATTTTTTTTCTGTACTACTTGCATTACACCTCTGTACTACAAACAAAGGTTTACTACCAGTAACAATAAAAGGTCACACGCGTGTACAATATAATTTCATCTTGTATATATTCTTAAGCATATGCCAGACCTATGCACATCTCAGTAGCATAAATGGTTATTTCCAATTTTAAGCTCCATGACCCACAGTGTCACATCTTCCTCTTGTACGAAGTCACTTTAAACAGACATTTGCACCATCCTGTTCATTTCTGCTAGAAACATTGCAGTAGCCCTTATCCACCATGTGACTTATAGTAGCATTTCCCACATCAGCCTTGGGCAGTACTGCTAGCAACTTTGTAGCTTGGTTCTCATCAGAAACCAGACTCAAAAAAACATTGACTCTGGTAACAAAAAATAAAGATTTTACCAAATTCAGAACAGACAGTAAAATAAGAAAAGTATTAAATCCAACTTTCTAAGAAAAAATGCTTTTACTAATTTGATGGCCAGGTAGTCTCATGGGACTCAAACAGGATGTACCATTTCAAAGAAAGACTTCAGAACAAAATACAGATGCATAAATATAAAACAGTATGCAGCATGGACGGATAAGTAGTAAAGTTCAATGATACTACAAACATGAGTGATGGAATAAACGTACTGACATGTTAGAACCACCCATGGGTAGAAAAATGATGTCCATATGTTGGGGTATGTAAACAGAAATATAAGGATGTACTTCCATAAATGTGAATGTCTCCCTTGCACATGGCACAATGAGGCCTTTCTGGGAGAGTGTGTTTAAATCTACAGACAACAGGGAGACGATGGAGAACAGAAAAGGAGGGAAATGGATGCTTTGCAACACTGTATGACACATGGGCATCAGAATTAAAACAGCAAGAGAGGTGACAGAGTGGGTTGGATTAGTAAGAGCATATACAGGGATAGGATGACTGCACATTTTCTGAATGTGGTGCTGAAGCTTAGCATACTGCAGAGCTACAAAAACATGTAAAAGTGACAAGGACAGGTGGATAAAAAGACTGGCTGTATATTAAAAAAAAAAAAAAAAGACAGCATTTTTTCACGCTAGGACAAGCAGCTGTAAAGGATTAGCTCTAAATGAAATGACATGACATAACTAAAGGTCTTTTTTCCAGTTAAGCATAACAGCCACACAGTATAATGAAAAAAAAAATGTTTGTTGAGGCAAGCAAATCCACATTATGCAGCAGGGCATACATATATTTTTCTGCATTAGCCAATAGCCCAAGTCATGCTAAAGTACTTAGCACATACAGAAGTGCTGAACAATGAAGACAATGATATAGCTATAAAATAAACCAACAACAGGTGTCTGTGGTGCAATAATTAGTAAGACATGGAATGAAATGTCTCATTAAGGGACTAAAAAACATGAAGGAAAACAAAGTTATTTGCATTTCTGCTTTTATAAATTAATTATGCAGCGAAAAAATGTGCTGAATAATGACCAAAAAACTGATGCAAATGTAACTTTCATCCTAAAAATGAAAATGAAAAACAACATGTGCTTGTTGTGCAAGAAGCAATAAGACATAGAAAGAAAATGTTCCGCTTACTAAGTGACTCAATGGGCAAGAGCAAAAATAAAAGCATCTGCATGGAATTCGTGTACTTGGCCACAAATGCCAAAGTCTGAAAGCCTGTATCACAACAATCATGGATATTTCCCTGGTACAGCAGTTCAGTTTCATTTTGGAAAAGTAGACCCAAGAACAAATTATGGTACTAGAAGTCCATTTATGATGGAAAAGTAGAAGCGCCCAATACAAGGTAATTGGAGAGAGGAATAGTGGGTTGTCAAGAGTGCACCAAAATCTCTTATAATGTTCACTTGTGTTCTGCACAAGTAGCAAGCTGCTTACTGTGTATGCATGTCCAAGTGGAGGTGGAGTGAGAGATACCTACTGCTGCACCCTTAGGAAGCATTCCATAACTCCCATGGGAAGCATTCCATAACTCCCAGCATGACATTACCACTAGTAGCTCACTCACACTAAAAAAACTGAAGGTAGTTAAAACTCAATGGCCACAAAGGGTTTCTGAGACAAGAATAAGCAAATAAAAAACAAAAAAAAAAAAAGTTAGGTTCCTTTATTTAGTATTTCTGCGGCATAAACATTCAAAATATAGTTTTTCACAGACTGCATGACGAAAGGATTGTAGCCACTATTACTCAAACACATAAATGATATAAACTATTTTACAAGATGAAGCAAATCTGTTTCACTAGACCAAATCATCTCAGAGATCACTAAACAGACTGAATTCAAATCTATAAATACTGCAGGATACACATCAAGAGGATCTTTGTTTCATCTTGAAACATAAATACAAAACAGACGCACTGCTTTCTTAAAAGGCAATTACTTTTAGTTGTGTCTTCTCATTCATAAATGAATGTAATGACCATACAGCAGATTATGGCTTTCCCAAATTTTACCTTAACTCATTTACCCATGCACTGTCATATTCTCTACTATAAATTGAAGCACCAGTCACCACACTGTAGTAGTAACCAAACGATCCTTTACTTCTGTTTTCCACACACTAGAATAGTACTGAAAAGTACTTAAATCGAAGACAGGCAAAAAGATAAACTTTTAAAATGATGTTAATAGCTTTTCGTCCGGATTTTATCTGGACTTCTTCAGACCCTGGTCAAAAAGCGCTTAACATAATTTTAAAATGCGTGCGGAAAACGGAAATAAAGGATCGTTTGGTTACTACTGCAGTGTGGTGACTGGTGCTTCAATTTTTATTACTTCAGTTTACATTTGGCTTTCTTGGTTTATATTCTCTACTACAACAGCAAAGATCATGATCATAGACTTCCCATCTTCATTATAACTGTCAATACCGGCTTCCCTTCCTGAAAAAAAAAAAAGACGACAATAGTCATAAAATAGTAGGACTACCAGTTCATCTTTCTCATCCCCATTTTTCCTTGCAGTTTTCTAGGCAAGCCAATGAGTAGTTCAATATCAGAATGTAGAAGGAAATCTGTACTTTATACTCAAAACCTTACACGGATGCCTTGACAACACTTAAAAATACACAGCTTCCCAAAAAAGGGCTCCCTACTCACTTGAGAAATGTACACATTTCAGCTGTTACACTCTCACTCATTCCTACTCATTCCTAGTTCATATATGATTCAACTCAACTGCAAGGGAGTTAAAGCCCATCACAGAATTCAAAGAGGAATAAGCAAGTAGAAAATAATCCAAGAAAAGATGCCAAAATAAATCTTTAGCCATAAAAGATACCAAAATAAATCTTTAACCATAAGATGTAACAAAGTTCTCATCTCAAAGCAGTCTTTCTGTATTTTATTATTTTTTTTATTTATACTTTTTCTGCAGACGTTAGTTTAAATATGTTATGAACCAACAAATCCAGCAACAAAAAAATGACAGACAAACACTGCACATAACATCTGACAGCTATTCACAGACAGCTCTCAACAGTACAGAATGTGACAGACAAACACTGCACATAACATCTGACAGCTATTCACAGACAGCTCTCAACAGTACAGAATGTTAAAACACATCCCCGATTTTCCCCTGTAGTTTTCCACTCCATTTTTAGTTGGTTTTAAAATATGTGCTTTCATATTTATGCATTATTTTCATAAATAAATATATATATTTTTCTGGGGAATCTTCTAATGGTTATATGTGTTTTTAACTGTTTTTATACATGTTTACACATTGTTGCTTTAATTCTTTAATTGGTGTGTGTCATGTGATAATACAAGTCATATATATGTGCCCATTTGAATGTTGGCTTTTATCTGATGAAGTTATGTATTTTATATAACGAAAGCGCTTGTTTCTTTTATTTTATGGTGCAATAAACTGTCGGTGAACTACAGCTCCAACCTTGCCTTGTGTGTGGTTAAAAACGTTTGTGCTTTTCTGTGAAATCGACTCCTGAGTATCTAAACAAGCAGAATGATCACTGTATGCTACACATGTAGCGCAACAAATTTAAATAATTTATCTTCTTGTAAACTTTGCATGTCTCAAAGTTTTCAGGAATAAAAGACCATGAGTCTCCTACAGTTAACATGTAGGAGTTTTCAAAAGGATGATTTACACCTCAGCAATAGTCAAATATGTGCTACAATTTACACACACATTATATATATATATATATATATATATATATATATATATATATATATATATATATATATTATATTATTATATATATATATATATATATATATATATATATATATATATATATATATATATATATATATATATAATACACACACACACATACATGCATACATATATAGACACACATATGTATATGTATATACATACACATACATGCATGCATGCATATATATACAGACACACATATGTATATGTATATACACACACATACATACAGTGGATATAAAAAGTGTACACACCCCTGTTTGTGATATAAAAAAATTAGACCACAATAAATAATTTCAAAACTTTTCCCACCTGTAATGTGACCCATAACCTTTACAATTCAATTGAAAAACAAACAAATCTGTTATGGAAAAAATGTACAATACGCTGATTGCATAAGTGCGCACACACAAACTAATACTTTGTTGTGTGTGCACACCCTTAAACTAGTACTTTGTTGAAGCACCTTTTGATTTAATTACAGCATTCAGTCTTCTTGGGTACACACCTGCCATCAATTAAAGAGACTCTGATTAACCCCAAATAAAGTTCAGCTGTCCTAGTAGGATTTTGCTGACATTTACTCAGTTACCTGCTACAGCAAATGCAGTGGTTCACAGAGAGCTTATAAATCATCAAAGGGATCTCATTGTTGAAAGGTATTAGTCAAGAGAAGAGTACAAAAACATTTTCACAGCATTGGATATACCATGGAACACAGTGAAGACAGTCATCAAAAAGTGGAGGAAATAATTGACAACAGTGACTTTACAAAGAACTGGATGTCCCTCCAAAATTGATGAAAAGACAAGATGAAAACTGGTCAGGGAGGCTGACAAGAGTCCTACAGCAATGCTTAAGGAGCTGCTGGAATTTCTGGAAAGTACTGGTTGTGTAGTACTACAAGTGATGACAATCTCCCATATTCTCCATATGTCTGGGCTATGGGGTAGGGTTGCAAGATGTAAGCCTTTTTCTTACACAAAAAAACATCCAGGCCCAGCTAAAATTTGCAAAACAATACATCAAGTCTCCCAAACGTATGTGGGAAAATGTGTTATGGTCTTATGAGACCAATGTTGAACTTTTTGGACAATTCCAAAAGGTAGGTTTAGTGCAAAAACAACACTTCGCATCACCAAAAAAACACCATCCCCATAGTGAAGCATGGTGGTAGCAGTATCATGCTTTGGGGTTGCTTTTCTTCAGCTGGAACTAGGGCTTTAGTCAAGGTGGAGGGAATTATGAACAGTTCCAAATACCAGTCACTTTTGACCCAAAATCTTCAAGTGTCTGCTAGAAAGATGAAGAGGAATTTTACCTTTCAACACAATTACCCCAAGCATACATCCAAATCAACAAAAGAATGGCTTTGCCAGAAGAAAATTAAAGTTTTGGAATGGTCCAGCCAGAGCCCAGACCTAAATCCAATAGAAAATCTGTGGGGTGACCTGAAAAGGGCTGGGCACAAGAGATGCCCTCGCAGCCTGACAGATTTAGAGCACTTTTGCAAGGAAGAGTGGGCAAATACTGCTAAGTCAAGATGTGCCATGCTGATAAGACTCCTACCCAAGAAGACTGTTGTAATTAAATCAAAAGGTGCTTCAATAAAGTATTAGTGTAAGGGTGTGCACACTTGTTTGTACGTTTTTTATTTTTTTCCCCCCTAACAGATTTGTTTCTCAATTGAACTGTACAGGTGATAGGTCACATTAAAGGTGGGAAAAGTTTTGAAATGATTTATTGTGGTCTTGTTTTTTTAGATCATAAAAATCTGCATTTTAACAGGGTATGTACACTTTTTTATATCCACTGTAGTGTGTGTGGGTACACACACACACACACACACACACACACACACACACTCTAAATATGAAAAACTCAAAACGGAAATAGTTACTATTTCCAGTTCATGTAAAACATATACTGAAATATCATAAAATTTGAAAATAACATTCGAGAAGCTTATTTCACTTGAACACAGACAGTATGTCTTAGAAACTGAACATCCAAATACGATTTACAATCAAAGAAACACTATTCTGTACAGAGACCCCCAGTTCTAAACAATACCGCATATGGAAAGAAACACTAAACTTTGAAATAAAATGTACAAGTAAGTATGTTAATACAATAAAAAAAGCATTCAAGACTGCCAATCTGCACAAAAACATTAGGAGGGAATGTTTGTAAACAACTATAGGGTTCTAGCAACCAGAGGCTCCAATTCCTTTAGTGCTTGCAAGCTTCATTCTGAAGGTCAGCATACATGAGAACTCCCTTCACTCTAGACAAAGTGGTACACTGCTGCCCCAAAGCATTCACCCTACAAATTACTCTAGATTAGAAGCACTTTCCTTTTAACCAAGCACTTTCCTTTTAACCATGGCATCTAGTGGTTAGCTCCCCAAAACAAACATTGACATGGACAAAACCCAACCGTTCCACAATCTCTTGAGATACAAGATACAGGGATTCAGAAACACATAGCCTCTGATCCTGGGGGTCCTCAGAATGGTACTGGTTCACAGACCACAGCGTTTCCAAACAGTCAACAAGAAGAAAATAAAACCATTTACTGTAAACGCAATGACAAGTATGTCATACAAAACAACATCATATACATTATTTTACAGCTATGACAAAATGTTCCATTCTTTCTCAAATTTTATCAAAATGTGTAAAAATATGCAAACATTTCAATAAATAGGGACACTGACATGCATTGGTGATTGGTATTGTCAGACATATGGGGGTGATGTAGCCTACGATTTCTCAGTCTCATTGATGGAGTTTCAGCTGTGACCCTGTAACACTAGAATAACCACCCTTTCTACAAATTATCTGCAATATTGTGATTGCCACTTTTGTTTATGATAACAGTCCATTCCTGCATAATTCAGATGGGCGTGTGTATATTCGGTCGAAAATCATAATCAGTTCTATATCTGGCAATATTACTTCAATGGAAGGAGAGGTGTAAAGCCCCATTTTAGTAAAAGTCGGCCGAAGTATTCAATACCGGCGACATAAATCATAAAGTTGTTGCAGAATAAAATATAACGGTTTCTACATTATTTCTGACAAGTACCCCCAAAAGTGCTCCTGTACGCAATACCAGCACCAGTCAATCCTTATGACCAAAATACACGTGCACAGCTGTTAAATTCACCAAACAGCAAAACTGAAGTGTAGTTTGGAGGCATAAATACTCAAAACTATGCTATTACAGAAAAATCAATCCATCAACTCAGAAATTTGTCTAAAGTATTACAAACATTGTAAACACAAGACAATCAAAGATCCTTGCAAATGCTGTATTAAGCGCCCAGTAACACATATAATACCAGGTGTTGTTGTTGTTGTTGTTGTTGTTGGGGGGGGGGGGGGGCTGGATAGTTAGTGGTAGCTGTGGTACTGATGTGCGAGTCGGGGCACCGAAAACTTAAGTGACTTGACCAAGAGAACGGTCACAGCTAGCTTCAGCACTGGCAAAGCAGCGATAATAAACACTTAACTGGTATAAAATATGACATTAAATGTATGCTGCTGCTGAGATTTCCTTGCTCAGAAACAATAAAGAACTCTTATTTGTACTTTGTAGTCCCTGTCCGTTTCCTCCACAGCAATGCATCCCCGAGCCTTTTACCTGTCCTCACTGACAGTGATGACGCCATCTTCCTTAGGTATCAATACGGCTACATTAACGACATCCTGATGTCCCTCGATCTTATTAAGAAGCACCGGTCGATTGCTCTGAGGCCTCGAATGAATTTCAGCAGCCATATTGGCCTTAGGTACTGATTTACTAGGCTGCTCTCGATCAGCTGACAAATACATCAACCCTGCCGTGCATAATAGCGTATTTCCTGGAATACGTGCCCAACACTTTCTTGTTGGTAACGAAGCCTTAAATACCAAAATAGCTGCGCTTCTGTATTTAGATTAGAGTTAATACCACGTTCAGAAGAGAAGCGAGTTAGTAGTTTCTTTGTTTGTCCCTAAAAGTAACTTAAATACAGAACATCTTTGCTATCTAGAATGTACAGAATAACTACAGTGAATGTAGCCATATATATATATATATATATATATATATATATATATATATATGAGCGCGCGTACGTGCAAACAGTATCATTAGTTGTGAGAAAATGACAGTTCAGCTGTAATATCCTGTTTACACTCCACAGCAAATGGATACGTCTTGATCGAAACCTGTGCCAACCAATGTACTGAATGCTAAAGTTGTGTCTTCTCAACTGTACAGATTTTTGCCTCATATTTTGGTCTGTTTCTTATGAAATTGTGGTTTTCTGACAAATCATTGACAAATTTTTAAGTGTTGAAGTCAGAAAGTAAAGACAGACATTTGAGTTTCAGACTTAACACCCTTCAGAAAAATCATGTTAATGCAAAACCTGTTTTTCTATCGGCTTTCTAAGTCTGTAAGAGCAATATTTAAAAAAAAGGGTCCTTATTTTTAGGCCTTTGTCCCCCATTAATTATGGCTTTGCCCAGACTTCTTGCTCAAAGAAGTTGATAGGTATTTACCCCATTAAGAGGGCCGTTCCAAATTTCAGTCTTAAAATTTCACCTTCCAGCTGTCCTGTTCTACACTAAAAGGGGATGTCACGCGATCATTTTAATTAATTGTGTAAATAAATACCCAAACTAAATAATATCAAATCATGTTAATTCGTTAATGGAACTTGTAAGTATGAGTTAACAGTATTAAATTATGCTGAAAACTTACTAGTTAAGAAGTGTTACATATTTTGGTCATTTCTTCTACATTATGAACGATAGTGCAAAGTGTACCATAGCGATAGGCATAGCCATGACCCTTTAACTAAAAGTATACATTACGTTAGTTTTTAAAAACGTCTACACACACGCACATGCACATACACACACACACACACACGCACACAAAGATGTAGAAGCTGAAGGAAATATTTATTTATTTATTTGACATTTGTTTATCAGGATAATCCGACTGGGACAGAAGAACTCATTTTCACCAGAGGGCTGGGAAGAAACGCTCCGTTTACAAAAGATATGTACACACTTCATAAGCAGAAGAACAAAAGAAATATAGCAACATTATGATATAGTAATGCAACTTCAAGTAATATGTACATTGTTGTAAGGAGATGTGTAGACATTTTTCTAAGCAGAATAGCACAGTATTTCTAATTTGGCAGCAAGGTATTTCCAGAAATGCAAATTGTATGTATATTGTTAGTTATGAAGACTGTTGGATAGGATGGGGATAGTGAAGTGGAAAGAAGAACTAGGGGATAAGAGGAGTCTGGTGGAGAGGTACTTACTGCTGGGAAGGAGGAGAGAGAAGGGAGAAGTGAAAGATGGAGAGAGTGAGCGAAAGTGAGGTTAGCTGGATTCATAAAGATTACTACTTTGTGTAGACTTTCTGAATTCAAGAACAGCCATACCACAATGTTTGTGCTGTCTATTTACTCAGAAATGTTACACTAAGTATACACATAGCGTACAGTTTGTTGCAACCTTTATGAATTCAGCATATAGTGTCCAAACACAGAGAGAAACTCAAATACACACACTTTACAGCTGTTATCATCTATGTATTTCTTCATTCACTGAATCAGATTAACACATCTGAAGAGTACGTAATAAATAAGGTGGCTATAATTGCAGGGCACAGAAAGTCACATACAAAGATGCAGGGGCACAAACATACATGCACCCATCTCTGTCTCACACACACACACACACACACACACACACACATATACACACGCACGCACGCGCACACAAAAATGTGTCCAGCAATTAGATCCAGTTTATTTACTACATACTTCTCAGATGTTCTATTCAGATTCAATGAAGTATATGAATTGCTCCATAAGGAGAGCCACTGCTGTTAGAGACATACAATACAAAGCATTACATTTCATATCCCCCTTCCCCACACACATATATAGGCACACAATGTTTTCAACTATCTGTGATTTTACTGCATTTCCCTGAATTTTTTTTTCATATTTTTTCTGTTCCTCAGACATTCTTCACATATTGAGACAGGACTGCAATCACTTAATAATGACAAACATTCAGAGTTTCAGACTTTATAGCCTTCAGAAAATGCATGGTATTGCAAAACCTGTTATTCCAGCACATTTTTAAGTATATAAGTACAATATTTAAAATATGTCTCTGATTTGAGAACCTTGTGTCTAGCTATTTTTCTGCCTTTATCCCTGATTCTTGATTTAAAAGGTTGAATGCTACCACATATATACATACAAACACACTCACTTTCTCTTTCTTTCTCACATACAAACACACACGTATGCATGCATCCTCGTAACTGCTGGTATTGCAGTTAATTGCTTTAGTCTTATTTTTGCATCTTCCCCCGGAATGAGATTACATGTAACCATAAATAGTGAGGGGAAAGAAAGATGACGGCAGGTTATTTCCTTCCATGCTTCCCTGAAGCCACAGACATTTGATTGGATATAATTTTGATTTGAAAGCCAATCAGAGAATGACAAGCAGAAACACCACTATTTGAATTGGGGCAGCAGGACACTGCATTACTTCTATGTGAAACCTGGAATTTTCTAAACAATGCAGTGCACTTGAGCCCTAAGTTCTGCAGTCTTGTATCCCACAGTGACAGCATGTGTTTCTGTGATCACATAACAAACAGATTTTTATTTTCCTTCTGCATAATTGTGCCATCTCAGAGTTTGTATAGATAATAGGGTTGCCACATTTGGAAAGAATAAAAACCTGACAAAAGTTCTATTCTTTGCTCCACCCATTGCACAAACCATTCAAATAAACAAATGTGCATTGCTTCTCTTTCACAGCTAATACTCATTAATAGCGTCAGTTAAACATATATGTTTAGTATATGTATGCTAAATGCAACAAATAAGTATCTAATAATGTCTAATGCACATGCTAAAGGATATTTGTACTATTGCTTAGGAAACCAGTTTGTTTGCTCTGTTACACTAAATAAGCATGGGAGTCTATAAATTATACTGAGAATAAGGAAAGTAAAAAGAACAAATATTTTACATGGTTTCTTGAAGTGTGTACTTTAAAATTTTCCTGAATCCAGATTTTATTTATATATACATTATTGTTTATACTGATTTGAAAAAGGATATGTAATTTTGCCACAGAAAATATAAAATTTATCTGAATGACAGATCCATTGTTTCACAAGTATAAAAAAACAGCTTAGATATTTTGCATACTTCTTCTAAGATGCATCATGAAAATGATTATTTTGATTATTAGTCTAACTGCCTGCTAATGTCACATTTTACTTTTCCAAGGACACCATTTAAAGTAAACAAAAAGATTATTCAGACAAAATAATTTCAATGCAAATATAAAATACAAGTGACATAATAAACATTTGGGAAAATATACTTCAGAAATATGTTAGTTCTCAACATGATTTAAAGTACCCAACAATTCCCTTCCATAATTGAATTTC
>NC_056734.1:441283386-441318386 GCF_019279795.1 Protopterus annectens | reverse complement strand
GCCAATTAGCTGAAACAATAGAAAAAAGACTGGCGAGACACAGCTATGTAGTTGTCTTCTTTAATAAAATGACAAAAAATCCAAAATCGTAAGCGCTTTCAGGTTCTACAACCCTTCATCAGACAATGGTAATAACAAAAAATTTTTAATTTAAAATCAAAGCCAACCAATCAGCAGTTAGTACATAACCCGCCTTTTTTGTAAGGCAGGTTTTAAAGGTACCATCGCATTTAAACCTGGATACCTGTGTGATGAAAGTGTTATAATCCACTTGGATTCTAGTGTCTCTGTGAGTAACTTAATGTCTCCACCTCTGATACCTAACTTTACATTGATGACAGCCTTAAACAAAAAAGTATGTGTAGGATTACCCTCTACATGTCTGTATAGAGCATTATGCTCATCCTTATTCCTGATGGATGATAGATGTTGTAATATCCTGACCTTTAACATATTAGTGGTCATACCCACATAATAGGCCGAGCATTGCAAGCACTCGGCTAAATATACCACATGAGTGGTTCTACAAGTGGCTCTGGCTTTAAACTTCCACTTCCTTTTCATATTGTTCATCTTCCTTTATAGGAGCCTATGCACGATTTGTGGATGATGTATTTATTTTTTGGCAGGGTAGTGTAGGTCAGTTATATAGCTTTTTGGAGTATCTACACTCCACCACCTCTTTCTTTAGATTCACCATGACTTATTCTTCAGAACAGATTGACTTTTTGGATACCAGGATTAGACATGATTTGGAAGGGTTTTCTTCCAGCTTATACAAAAAGGATTGCTGGAAAAATCATCTACTGTCATATGACAGTATGCATCCCCGATTCATGTTTCCAAATATAGTACAGAGTCGGTTATGTAGGACATCCAGATTGTGTCTGGAAGATGAACAATATGAAAAGGAAGTGGAGGGCTTGAGAACATGCTTTGCAACAAGGGGTTATAATGACAATATGGTGAAGAGGATGGTTGATTCCAGCTTACTGGAGAGAACAAATAGGTTCAAACCTTGGTTGAGACAAGGCCAAGAGGAGGGACATCCTTCCCGTATATGTAAAAAATCCAATAAAGCCAGAATGTATTTCACTTACAGTAGTAACATCACTGACATCCAGGCTATAGTTGGTAGAAATTGGAATATTTTGAGGAGTGATGCCAGGTTATGTGATTTGGTTGGTCCCAGACCCAATTTTGGCTATAGGCGCAATACCAATTTGAAGGACCTGTTATGTAGAGAGAAAAATATTTCCGGTCAGAGACCTTTATTGGTCAAAGCAGGAACGGTACCATGTGGCAACTGTAAGGCCTGCGCAAGTATTAATAAGATTCCCACTTTCGTGCATCCATTGAGTGGGCAGGTTTTCCAGTTTAAAGCCAGAGCCACTTGTAGAACCACTCATGTGGTATATTTAGCCGAGTGCTTGCAATGCTCGGCCTATTATGTGGGTATGACCACTAATATGTTAAAGGTCAGGATATTACAACATCTATCATCCATCAGGAATAAGGATGAGCATAATGCTCTATACAGACATGTAGAGGGTAATCCTACACATACTTTTTTGTTTAAGGCTGTCATCAATGTAAAGTTAGGTATCAGAGGTGGAGACATTAAGTTACTCACAGAGACACTAGAATCCAAGTGGATTATAACACTTTCATCACACAGGTATCCAGGTTTAAATGAGATGGTACCTTTAAAACCTGCCTTACAAAAAAGGCGGGTTATGTACTAACTGCTGATTGGTTGGCTTTGATTTTAAATTAAAATTTTTTTGTTATTACCATTGTCTGATGAAGGGTTGTAGAACCCGAAAGCGCTTACGATTTTGGATTTTTTGTCATTTTATTAAAGAAGACAACTACATAGCTGTGTCTCGCCAGTCTTTTTTCTATTGTCTTAGTTTTTGTTTGGATTGGTGAGACTTTGGCTTAAGCACGGAACATTGTGTTTTTTGGCAATTAGCTGAAACACCTGATGTTCATAAGG
Organism: Protopterus annectens; assembly: GCF_019279795.1. Lineage (NCBI taxonomy): Eukaryota > Metazoa > Chordata > Ceratodontiformes > Protopteridae > Protopterus > Protopterus annectens. The sequence goes on along the minus strand of NC_056734.1, from coordinate 441,316,387 downwards.
ATCATTTGCATATATTCCATGTGCCTCTGTTACAAGAGGTTTGGGAGGTCACTCAGTGGAAGTTCTAGCTTTGCTGGAGGTTTTATTTCATTTTTACTGATTGGTTTTTCAGTGACCTTTTCACTCATTGTTTTTGACTGTAAGGTATTGGAATTTGTGTTGCTGAGGCTCAGGTGAGTGCAGTATTTCCATTTTTCCATGCTAAATGACTTTTTATGATTATGGCAGCTTATTGGATTTTGAAGTCTGTAAGGGAGTAGGGAACCATGAGTGAATGTGAGGTCATACTGATCTGTACTAGCTTTTTACTGTGCATGAATTAGGTTTGATGCAATGTGTATGTGTGACTCTTATTGTGACTGGTCAATTTTCATTATCTGTTTTATACATGTATGTATGAGTCTACTATATATCATCAAAGGACAGCTGTTTGAATGAAAAGTAATTGCAAAACAACTATCAAAACAAACTATTTTAAACATTACATGTTAAAAAAGAAAATGCCTGAAAGCAAGTATTTTTCACAGAATGGCCAGCCCCCTGAACCACTCTCACCTATGCCCACTGCTAAGTATGTAAACAAGCTGTGAATTTGTACAACAGTGAGAAAAGGGCAGATATCCCATCCCTGTTTTAGGGCGATTTTGCACAACATAATAAAAGCACTATGTGATAAATTGAATATTTGATTTTTAGTGCCTCATTTCAGTCCCTTCAATAAACTTATGGTCCGAATGGAGAAATGATAAATCAGCAAGCAGAGGAAAGTAGTAGCGCTGAAATTGGATTCATCCTCAAGTCTTGATGAGTACCTTTATGAGATGGACCCTGTTTTTCACAAAATCTCACCAAGATGACACCGATATATAGACTGTATTTTATATACTATATATCATACACAGTAAGTCAAAGTAAACTTTAATGTCATTTAGAACTACACACAAGTAGCCCAAACAAAATTTTGTGCATCAGCTCAGTTCTTGAGATTACAAAGGAAAGTGAAACAACACATACAAGTAGAGGAATAAACATAACTAAGAAATGCAATACTACTCCCAATACACGCAAGAAAGAGCAGAGACATTTACCAACACTCATATATAAAAAGAATACCCTCACCTGAGTTAAATTATCTACCCTATTTAAAGTAATACAAAACACACTACAGATTGAAATGCCTAAGTTATTTGTCTTATACTGACCTTGAGTGAGTTAAATAATACTAACTATGGATATAATAAATAAATATTGCACTTACTTGGAATATATGTAAGTATATTTTGCACAAATAAATAAAAATTGACTTATTATGTTTCTGGACCCCGGGGACTAGTTCCCAAATTCAGAAGTCTAATCACTGTAGGGTAGAAACTTGTTACTGAATATTGTAGCCCTGCAGCAGAGGCTGCGATATCTCCTGCCCAATGCCAGATGCTTAAACAGTCCATGGGCGGGGTGCATATTGTCCTGTATTATTTTGGTGGCCTTTTGGATGCTTCTTGCAGAATAAAGATGTTGTATTGATGGAAGACTGGAACCTGTTACCTTCTCTGCAACCCTCACCACTTTTGTAGCTCCTTCCTTTCTGTAACTGTGCAGCCTCCAAACCACACTGTGGAGTTATAGGTGAGGATGCTCTGTATTGCACATCTATAGAAGGTGGAGAGAATATGAGGAGGAAGTTTAGCTTTTTTCAGCCTTCTTAAAAAGTGGAGGCATTGGTGCACTTTCTAGACCAGTTGGCTGGTGTTTCCCAACCACGAGAGATCCTCTTATATATGTACACCCAGCAATTTCATACTCTTAACCCTCTCCACACTCTCACCATTGATCCTGAGCACTGGGTGGTTTGTTCTCCTTTTCTTGAAGTCAAATATAATCTCTTTGTTCTTGCTTACATTCAGGTGAAGGTTGTTCACCTCACACCAACTGATCAGGGATGTCACCTTCTCTCTGTAAGCCCTTTCATCCTCCTTTGTGATGAGCTCCACAACTGTGGTGTCATCAGCAAACTTGACGATATGGTTTGACTTGTGTTTACCATAGCAGATGTAGGTCAGGATGGTGAATAACAGTGGGATGAGAAGACATCCATGTGGAACCCCGATGTTAATTGTGTTGCACTTTGATGTGTTCTTACCTGAACTACATACCCTCTGTCGTCTCTCAATCAGGAAGTCCAGGATCCAGTTACAGAGATGTTTACTGATTCCTAAATGTGCCAATTTTTCTATCAGCTACATTGGTACCACCATATTAAATGCAGAGCTGAAGTCTATGAACAGCATCCTCACATAGTTCTTTACCCTACAAATGCTCAAGGGAGATGTGTAGTGCTACTGATCTGACATCAGCTATGGACTGGTTAGCTCTGTATGCAAACTGCAGAGGGTCAAAATCAGGAGGCAGGTATGATGAAAGATGGTTTTTGATGAGCCACTCAAAACATTTCATAACAGTGGATGTCAGAGTGACTGGTCTGTAGTTGTTAGGGCTGGAGGGAGTAATTTTCTTAGGTAGTGGGATGATGTTAGTTTCCTTGTAGCATGAGGGTACTTTTGCCATGGCAAGAGAGGTGTTAAATATTTTCTTAAGTACTCTGCATAGTTGATCAGCATAGCCTTTTAACACCTTACCCAGTATGTTGCCTGGGCCAGCAGCCTTCCTGGGGTTCACTCTTCTTAGATCTTTTCTTACCTCCTATGTGCTAAGGCTGAGTACTGCATCCTTCTCATCAGTGGGTAGCTTTTGTGCCAACCAGCTGTTTGTTTCCTCAAATCTACCAGAGAAGATGTTCAAACTGTCCAAGAATTTGATGCTGTCCTCACACTGTGCTCACCTGATTTTGTAGTCAGTGATCTCCTATATGCCTTGCCATAGTCTCCTTGCATCCTTCATGTCTTCAAAGTGTCTCTGTACCTTTCTGCCATACTCCTTCTTAGCCTCCTTTATACCCCTCCTCAGATTACCTCATGCTACATTTAGGGCTGCTTTGTCCTTAGCCCTGTAAGCTGCATTTCTCTCCTTCAGAGGTTCATATACCTTAGGGGTGTGCCATGGCTTCTGGTTAGCTCTAATAGTGATACTCTTGATAATTGTTACCCCATCAACACAGTTTGAAATGTATGCCATCACTACCTCAGTGTATTCATCAATGTTCAGATGCTGATTCACAGTGGTTGCCTTCTTGAACGCATACCAGTTGGTTCCTTCAAAGCAGTCTTAGATGGCCTCTATAGCCTCTGCAGACCATACCCTGATTTGTTTCTTTGTGGGTTTCTCTCTAACCAGTGCAGGCTTGTACGCTGGCAATAGCAAGACAGTATAATGGTCAGAGTTTCCCATTTGTGGAAGTTGCACTGCCTTATAAGCTTTCTTTAATTTATGTACACCCTATCCAGGATATTATCACCAATTGTAGGAACATCTACATACTAACTGTAGTGTGGGAGCACTTCTTTCAGATCGGCTTTATTAAAGTCACCAGCTGCAACATGTACAAAGTCAGGATATTTGCTCTGCAGCTCACCCATGTGATTGTATAGTTTACTTAGAGCCTCAGTGGTGTTAGCACTAGGTGGGATATACACCACTGTTAAACTGACCCCATTCAGCTCCCTGGGCAAGTAAAATGGTCTACATTTAATGGACAGGAGCTCTAAGTCCTCACAGCAGTGTGACTGACAGTATGATTTCACAGTTGCTGCACCATCTTTTGTTAACACAGATGCAGACTCCACCTCCTATGGCCTTTCTACACATGTTTACTGCACTGCCATTTATCTTGTCATGCAGCCACATCTCAGTAATAAAAAATAAACAAGTATTTCTTACCTCTTTCTTGTTGGAGAGTTCCAGTCTCAAGTAGTCCATCTTGCTATCCAGTGATCTCACATTAGCTAGCAGTATAGTTGGTAGTACAGGTCTGTAGGGTTTGCATCTAACTTTACATCAGTACCTGCTCTGCAACCTCTTTTCCTTGTTCCCTGATGTCTATTTCTCTTTTTTCTTGTCTAGCATATTCCAGAAACATATTCTACCAGTTTCAGGCACTTTAGAGTGTAAAGAGTTAAAATAACAAGTTGTTGTAGCTCTGTGCAATTAGTAGGCCCCAGATACTGTGCAGACTTCAAGGCATCCAACCAGCAACATGTCGATGTTGACTGTTTAATTTCTAGTAACTTCTGTCTACTGTAAGTTATTGCATCTTCAATTGGAAGTGCAGAAACTGATTTTGTTTGAGATTTTCTGAGCAAAAGAAGACAAAATATACATATCTCTGGAATGAGCTGACAAAGCCACAGCTACACAGGACGCCACTTTTTTTTTTTTTTAAATAAAAAAGAAAGCTGGGTGCACAACACCCAGGATACAAAAAGTGCACAATCCTGGTAGGTGCACTGGTGCCAGGACTGGAAAAAAGGTCAATGTAGAATTCTCAGTACATGGAAACATTTCTATAGTGGGGCTAGGCCACTTCCAGGGGGAGGATGCCCCTCCCCCCTTGAAGAAGGAAGTAGTAGTCCACAAAAATCACAAAAACTGATACACCAAATAAGAGCCATAAAGGCAACAGAGTGGACTATTGAGGATAAGAAAAAAATTATGTATTGTTACTATTATGCAAGAAGCCCAGAATTTCTAGAGAGAAGGTATACAAAAAGATTAAGCAAGAAATCAGAAGAAAGAAAAACACTTTAACAAGAAAAACTGTCAGAAGTTGCAAATAAAAAATTGTATACATTAAAACAACAGATATATGAAAAAATATATATAGACCAAGAAACATTGGGCTGTTTGAAAAAAGAAGTGACTGAGGAAGTGTGAAAATATCTAGAGATTTTTGAACAGCATAAAAAAGAAATATGGACACGGGAAAGAAAGAGAGATCTGATATGGTGCAAGAGAGATCTGATATGGTGCAATATTTATGCAAAGAAGAAAGACAAATTAGTCAGTACAAAAAAATCAGCCTTGAATATATTTGAAGAGAAATACAGGCAAAGGCATCCAGATATCAAAAATTTCACAATACAAAAAATAAGATTACAAAGTGGGAATGCAGAAGAGAAGATTAATAAAGTAGAAGTTAAAAAATAGAAGTTGAAGGTATGGAATGCCAATGAAGTGAAGGATTTAGAGTAGAAAATGTAACAGGTTATATCACAGCATGATGGAACAATGAATCCCCAAAGTAAGGAGGAAAAAGGAGGAGCAGGAGGCATCCGAAGAAGAAATATGGACATGGGTAAGAAAAAGAGATTTAATATGATGCAATATTTATGCAAAGGAGAAAGCAAAACAAATCACTATAAAAAGAGCAGCACCAAAGATATTTGAAGAGAAATACAGGCAAAGGCATTCAGATATGGAAAATTTTACAATACAAAAAAAAAAAAAAAAGAAAACAAAGAGGAAAAGTAGAAAAGAGTATTAGTAATACAGAAGTTAAAGAAATAGAAACTGAGGTTATGGTGTACCTGCAATGTGAAGAATTTAGTGTAGAAAATCTAACTCTGATAACATCACAGCAGGATAGAGCAATGGAACCCCAAATTAAGGAGAAATCACTGGAGCAGGAAACATCTGATCAGTTGCCACATGAAGATACTTTGGATCCTTACATAGGAAACCACTACAAAAGTTCAGTTGGAGTTGCACAACAAGGGAAGGAACAGAAAACTGTAGCAACTCTGACATCAGTCTCTGTTGCAGAGTGATAGGCCAGTGAGTTCCCACATGAAAGAGCAACAGATGACACCGAATGAAACTGAAGAGAATGTGTCACAGGAAGATGCTCTGGAACTTTCTATAGAATGCCCACAGGAAATGGAAAACAAAGAGTGTGCCCTTAGCTTAGATAATAATGATCTAAGATAAGAGTTATTTGATTTAAAAGAGATGGACAGACATATTAAAATCAATGAAAGAAATAGAATACAGAAAGTCAGTAAAGCCCCAAAAGTTAGAAGTTTGATAAAACAAATGAACACAGTAAGTAGGAGTGTTCGTAGAGATTCTTGTGATATAGCAAAAGTAAATAGGATATATTACAGTGCAACTAAATTAATAACAGATAAGGTCTTACCACAAAAACACAGGGCAGTAAGGGAAAGGAAGGGGAGAAATCAAATGCCATCATGGAAGTATCGAATACAGAAAACTATAAAGCAATTAAGGCAAGAAGTGTCACTTTTAGAAGAGTATAAAAGAGGGAACAGATCAACAAAAATACTCAAAAGATAGATGTGATAAAAGCAATGCATAGTACCAGAACAGATCAGGATCTATCATGCACTATCTCAAATAATAAACTAAAAATATCAGCACAGGCAGAAAAACTTAGAAGATATGCAGGTTAATATAAAGGAAAAGTTCCAATTAAGCAATTTACTGATGACCCAAAAAACTTTCATAGAGAATTTGGAAACAAGGCAAAAGGAAATGATACGCCACCAAAAAAAAAAAAAAATCGATACATTTTGGAGAAATGTCTGTGAAGCTCTTGTGAAACATAACAAAGATGCTAAATGGATAGCAGAAGAAAAGAAAGAATGTATGTGTATTTTGGATTTTCCCAGTTAGGGGTCGCCACAGCGGAACTCCAGTCTGCTAATGATTGGCAGTAGATTTTTACGTACTGGCTTGCCAGGCCTAACACACAACCTTCAACGAAGGAATGCCCATTCACTCATGTCGCTACACAGAAGACGCTCTAATTGAAAATCGAACGGGCAGCATCTAACTGTGAGGCGACAACGCCACTGCAGCACCACCACCACAGTATAGAAGAAAAGAAAGAATAAGAAGTTCAAATGTTCAGGATATGAAATGGGAAGAAGCAACGGCCAGAGAGATTGAAACAAAGTTAAGTAAAGCTCCTAACTGGAAAACCCTAGGTTCAGATCTCATACCTAACTTCAGGCTAAAAGTATTAACATATTTACATGAAGATTTTAGCCATGAGTAAGAATTATTTATATGCATACCACAAACAGACACCAACCTGGTTAACAACAGGAAAAATAATATTCCTACTTAACATCGAATCTACATGCTATCCTAAAAACTATAGACCAATAACTTGCCTTACGATGACTTATAAAATATACACTGGAATTGATGCCGACAGAGTTTATAGTCATTTAGAAGAAAATTCAATCATGGCAATAGAACAAAACGGTAAGAAAATAAAGTCATATAGACCAAAGGATCATTTGTTGTTAAACAAAGTCATAACGGAGAACTGTAAAAAGGGAAAAATCTAAATATAGCATGGATAAGACTACAAAAAAGCATTTGGTGGTATCCCACATTCATAGATAAACAAGTGCTTAAACATGTATAAGATACACCCTACACTGATCAATTACATTACAGCCAACATGAAACAGTGGCAAATCACTTTGCAGTAAAGTCATGATAAAGGACTAATTATTATTACGGGGATAAAAATTCAGTGGGGGATATTCCAGGGTGACTCTGTCACCTCTGCTCTTTTGTCTTACCCTTAACCCATTAAGCTGTTCACTTAACATATTAGGTTATGGCTACAATTTTGATTCCCAGAAAACAACAAAGTGTAAAGACTTCTCATCTTCTTTTTGTGGATAATTTAAAACTATATAGTTCATCAGATGAGGAACTGAAAGCACAAATGCAAGTGGTTAAAACTCTTTTAGATGATATAAGAATGTCATTTGGTCTTGATAAATGTGCAAATGCAGGCTTTAAAGCAGCAAAGCTGTAGCATCAAGAAAACATCAGTCTGGGAAAGGAATCTGATATAAAAGAACTTGAGCAAGAGGAAGTGTATAAATATCTGGGAACTGATGAAAGATCAAGAATAAAACATGAACAAATGTGAATAAAACTTAGTAAAGAATATTTTAAAAGACTAAACTTAATACTGAAAACAGAGTTGACATCTAGAAACAAGCTCCAAGCTATAAAAGCTACAAACCAATTTGCTCTTCCTGTGCTAACTTACAGTTTTGGAGTAAATGACCTGTCCCAAAAGGTGTCGGATCGGTTGAACAGGAAAACAAGAAAGATGCTTCATGCTCATCAAATAATTTATAAAAATCAATGTATACCAAGACTATATATTCTCTGTTCTGAAGGAAGTATGGGCCTCCTTGAAATTGATTGCATGTACAGATCTGCCATATTAGGACAGCATACATATTTGCTGACCAGTGGCATAGCTCGAGTTTGTGCCACCTGGGTCAGTCTTTGAGTTTGCCGCTCCTCCCCCCTACACAAAATCATGGTCAAATGGGCCCCCGCCATACACAGCTCTCCCCCCCTGCAGCCATTCCAGTGTCCCATTACTTGACTATTTCTCCCTATGTACCATAAACAGCAATGTGCATACTGCTTTATGCTTTATTCTACAATGATTATTTGGATTTCATTTAAAACTTCTATTTTAAATTTTATAACACAAATACTAATAGATATTTGCTAAACAAAGCAATACAGTCTCACAATGAAAACAGACTTAGCATTAAAACTTCTCGGCCCTTGAAACTCACATTCATTGAAACAGCATTGAAACCCACATTCAAAGAAAATGCATCTAGCCAGTTGTGGATAAAGTTTACCTTTGGGCTGTTTTCAAACCATAGGCCCCTTGCTCATATTTTTAGGACCATGGAAACATACATGTGTTCTTTGCTTCACCTTCCTAATTGTATTAAATTATATTCCTTGTATAACACAGCACACTTGTTAGAGTGTGTTTTAAATTTATTGTTTTGAACATTTTTCCAATAAGCAATGAAACAAAATGTATGAACCAATAATGACAAAACTGCCCAGTATAGAAAATTTCCATCATAAAAGTCTACTCAAACTTCTGTCATTACAATCCACTAATATCAGTAAATATGTGCAATCTCCGCAGAAGTAAAAGTCATCTAAATAATTCCACATTAAAGAGATATGTAACTAATGAAGATGCTGCTAGCAATCTACTTTATATTTCATTGTTTCATCTACAAATAAAGTGCATTTTGCCCTTGAAGAATAAATTGCCCATGTTATGCTAAAAAATGATAAGCTAGTAATATTGCAATAGGGAGTGGATGGCAAACTGATAACAGGTTCATAGTTACTAGGTATCTCGGCCAAAGGAAGTCATTCTCATTACTGCAGCATCCACCCTCTTTAAAAGCACAACACAGTACAGTATCAGCAATCCATCTACATATTGTGGGAGTAGAACTCACAACCTTCTGCATCAAAAGCAAGTATACTACATGTTGTGTTACTAACAATGCAAACAGACTTTGCATAAGCAGCACTAAACTTCTCTTCCCCTGAAACTCTCAGCTCCTTGTAAAATCCACTTGACACTCAACTATATCTTTCAACTTTGCAGCATAAGAAATCTGGAAAAAGCCAAAATTTATTTGGGGGGGGGGGGGCAAAGGCCCAAAACCAGAGACACATTTTAAACATTGCTTGTATAATCTTCGAAAGTTGCTACAATAAGATGTTGTATTGCCATGTGTTTCTGAAAGATAGGAAGATGAAACTTAAATGGCTATTATTTAGTGAATTCAGTTTTCATTGATTTGCTGGAAAACCACAAATTTTAAGAGAAGAAGATGAAAAGTATAAGCCAAACATTCCAGACATTCTGTGAAAATTTGGACAGTTGAGAGTTATGGACTCAAGTCCTTGAATCACAAATGGTGGTATGGGTAGAGAATTCAGGCTCATGCTTCTTGTACCTAAGGTACAGGGTTTGAGCCTGAGTAACCCTAACAACCAGGTATATCTAACTGGGGCATTCCACACACATTCATGAAAATTCAATGCTGTGTTTAAAATTGCATGGGTGGGTAGTAGGTCTGTGCATGCTTGACATGATGTGGCAAGACTGGAAAGAATGGGACTGTTCTTAAAGAAAAGGCAGTCCCAAAAGTAAAGTTTATTTTTTTTAAATTAAGTAAATGGTCCCAAAAGTGCTCCCCAGAGCAGACCTCCCCTCTCACCCCCCCCAGATACTCCATTGCTGCTGACCTCACAAGACCCAAACGTTGGCAAAATTGTAAAACATGAGGAGAATAAGTCTAAGATGACTTCCCTGGTTAGTCTAGCAAAAGCATATTGGCATCAAGCAGAAATGGAAATTAAACCAGAAGTAGATAAAAATCAAGCAGCAATTGTTGTTGTTGTCTTTCGGCTTTTCCCGGTTAGGGGTCACCACAGCGGAACTCTGGTCCGCTAATGATTGGCAGTAGATTTTCATGAACGCCGAGGTGCCAGCTCGACGTTCAACCTTCAATGAAGGCACGCCCATTTACGCATGTCTTTCGAATGCCCACCCAACCGCGGGGAGGACATGCAGACTCCACACAGAAGGCACTCCCAGCACTCCAGCTGAAAATCGAACGGGAGAACCTCTTGCTGTGAGGCAACAATGCTACTGCTGCACCACCGCGGAAGTCTAAAAAAAAATAAATCAGGCAGCAATTGAATGTGCTAAAAAACACAAGAAAGAATATAAGGTGCAGGATCAGATGAGAAGGTAAGAAATGTGGAAAATGCATAAATATAGTTGCAAGTATAGAAAACTATTGGAACAACCTCATGTTGATCAGGACTGAACACAAGAATGGTTAAGGAGAGGTGAATTTAAACCAACAGATGGAAGGTTAATATTCGTGGCCCAAGATAGTGGGCTATCTACACATTGGTTTACAAAGTCCGTTGAACATGTGGGAGAAACAGACAAATGTAGGTTTTGTAAAACAGAACTGGAAACAGTTGCACATCATGATGGACTGTATACTGAAAGACATAATAATGTGGCAAGACTGTTGCATTGGGGATTGTTCAAGCATTATAATACTGAAGTATCTGAAAGGTACTGGAAACACGAGCCACAAAGCATTATAGAAAATGATGAAGTTTAAATCACATGAGATCACCTATTACCAACAGTTCAAAAAATAGATGCGAGGAAACCAGATATAGTGGTGTAGAAAAGAAGACAAAAGTAGTATTGTAATATTGATCATAGAAATCACCACACCCAGTGACTACAGTGTCTTACATACAGAGAGACACAAAATCATAAAACACCAGAATTTGGAGGCAGAAATGAGGACAATTTGGAAGAAGGATACCCAGACAGTTCATAGTTCCAATAGTACTAGAAGCAACAGGTCTTAAAAAAAAGAATTTACAATTGTACTTAGATATGTAAACGATACACATAACTCCATGTGAATTGCAGAAGAAGTCATTACTGGGCACACTGCAGGTGCTGCAAAGAGCACTTCTGGCTAACATCAAAGATTGAAACAATACTAATTTCATGAACTTTAATCATATTTGACTTGGGAATGGGGCCCATTCCCATCATGGTATTAGAAACCCAAAAGACTTGGAGAAATAAAATGATATATAAATAAATAAACTGGGCCTTTGACTACTTGTCATGCTCCTATATATATATATATATATATATATATATATATATATATATATATATATATATATATATATATATATATATATACACACATATACACACACACATATATATATATATATTTATACACACACACACACACACACACACACACACACACACACACACACACACATACCTAAACACACACGAGACGTATTACTACCCCCCCCAAAAAAAACAGATCATATACCCTCATCTTACAGAAGATGAGAGTAATGCAGTTTGTCCTGTAAATGTATTGATAATATAGAAAAAAAGACAAGCTAAAGAAATTGATCCCACACAGCAGATATCATTATTAAAAGTAAATAAAATTGTTGAAATTTATAATAGGATAAGTGCTTTCAGCAAGGCCTTCTTCAGATCCATCATAGATCACACAAATCACACAAATGCTGTAAAACCAGAGAACAACTAGCCTTGAATTAGTGCTGGTTATGTTGGTATCAACTAGGACAGTGCAATGGTGCAGTGTTTGCATTGCCACTTCACAAGATGAGGTTCTCTGGTTTGATTCTTGGCTGGAGCGCCTTCTGTCTGGAGGCTGCATGTCCTCCCTGCATTCGTGTGGGTTTCTTCTCATGTTGCAAAGACATGTGTCTGGAGCGTTTCTTCCTGGGCTTCTGTTGAAAGTTGGCTTCATTCCAAGTCAGCCCTTCCTGGTAAACAAATGATAAATAAATAAAGCTAAAAACCTTTTCCATTTGCTACTATATGATTTTCCAGTAATAGGTTTTCTTGCCTCTATTAGTACCTGCTGCACATCCTCAGTAAACATTTATGTAAAGAGAATTAAGACCCTAACTTCCGGGCAGTCAGTTGAAGTTGGTTGGGAATGGGATGTATCAAACACCTATGAACTTATATGAGTAAACCAATCCTGTGAGGAAGATTGTGGTAATTGCCCCTGGCCACTTCCAAAATAAGGGAGAACTACTGTTGTTGTTTGGGTCAGAAAGGAAGTTACCAAATTGATCTTGAGGGAGTCCTTATGAATCTTTAGATGTACCCTGGATATCAGTGGAAAAAGGAAAAGCATGCATTACTTTCCTGTCCAAGGAAAAAGAAAGTTATCTTTCTTCCAGGTCTTCTTGCATGGAGTCCTGGAGCAGAATCTTGCCAGATAATTATAAAGAGAGGAGGCAAATAGGTCTACTAGAGGAACTCCACACAGATGGATCAAAACTTGGAAGTCCCTTTGATCTAGTTTGCATACGTGAGGTTATACCCCATCCTGCTCAGCTTGTCTGGCACACACTATTACTCTGAAGATTTGAAGGAGGCCTGCATATTGAGAGTGTGCTGTAAAGCTATATCCCAAGTTAACATGGCTAGTCTTCAAAGAAAGTACAGCCTAGTTCCCCTGTGCTTGTAGATATACCACATAACTGTGGCATTGTCTGAAACAACTTGAAGAATTCCTAGGGACCAACGATGACTCAGAGAGGTGAGTGCCTTGATCTGGGCTTGTATCTCTTTTATATTTATCTGCTTGCATCTATCCTAGATGTACCACACACCTTGCACTATTATCCTTCCTAAAACTGCTCTCCAAGCACATTCTGAGACATCTGGGATGACTGACTGCTTAGGAAAAGGAAAGTAGAAGGGCAGGCCCAAATTTAGGGATAATTTCTGTCTCTACCAAGTAATTTCTCTGCTGACAACCCCCAGCAATGGGATTTGAAATGACAAGAGATGTTGATGTTGAGACTAAAGAGATTTTAGATACCACTGTATCTTTCTCATGTGGAGTATTGCCAGGGTTGTCATGAGAATCATAGATGCCATAACACCCATAATCCTGAGGTGCTCACCAGTTGACACCCCAGGTACACAATCCTGAGTAAAGGAGGCAGAAAAGACTTCTGAATGTTCTCTTGGAATCTCAGGTTGTGCAAGAGAATCTCACCCAAGTGAGAGATTCCTGACACTTTGAAAAAGTCTCTGCAAAGATAAGCAAGTCATCCAGATATGAAAAAAAAGAATACCTTGTAGCCTGGAATGAGATATAAAAAGTCAAACCCACCTCCATAAACAGCACAATTAACAAAAAACTGAGGGTTATGCTACTCAACACCAGGAGTTTAAATCTCAAATTGCATGCGCTCAAAGCACTCCTCAGTATGGAGAATATCAACATCTGTGCAGTAACATAAACCTGGTTCAAGGCTCCAGAGAGCACCCCAGCACTACCAGGCTACAACTCATACCACACGTTTCGGCCACAGAACATGGACCGAAACACAAAAGGAGGGGGTGTATCCATACTCATCAAGGATACCTACACCTCCAGATTAGTGGCACAGCATGATACCTCTGAGATCATCCATGTGCAATTAACATCAGGCAAATTTGCAATGCAAATTGTGGCCTGCTACAGATCACCCTCCATGACTCAGGACCACCACTCCACCTTTCTGGAGACAGTGGAAAACATGAAGGTCCTACCGAACACCCTGATATTGGGCGATTTCAATTGCCCTGACATTCACTGGGAAAACTACTCAAGTACAAATTCCCAGGCCCAGCGCTTCCTGGAATTCATCAACTCAAATGCCCTGGATCAGCTAGTAAACTCCCCTGCCAGAGGTGAAAACATATTGGACCTGGTCATCACCTACATGGGTGACAGGTGTTCCTCACCAGAGGTCAACCCGACACTGGTTAGATCAGACCATAAACTAATCATTGTGGATGTCCACACCCCACCACCACCCCCAACTAAGGAAACCACAGTAAAAAACTTTTCTAAAGCAAACTTCACTTTACTTAAGACAGAGGTGGTAAGTTTCACAGCCCCTATGCTAAAGGATAACGCTGCCCAAGATGCAGAAACCATTACAAATGCACTCTATGAGCACCTACAAGGATGCATGGATCGTGCCATCCCAAGCAAAACCAAGACTCACTCCTCTAAGTGAAGGAAACCAGTTTGGTGGACCCCTCCCATAAACAGGCTATACAATAGAAGGAGGAAACTAGTTCAGAAAAAAAGCAAATCCCAAAAAGGAAAGACATCCCTGATCAGTATCAGTAAGAAACTAAGGTCCCTCATGAAATCATCCAAGGCTAACTTTGAAAGAAAAATAGCCAAGGATTCAAAAGATAACAGCAAAGCCTTCTTTATCTATGTTAAGAATCTAAGTGGCAACTCACAGATATGCACTGAACTAGTGCAAAATAGCCCAAAATATTATACTGAACCTAGTGATATTGCCAACATCCTGGCAGATAGATTCAGTGCAAACTTCATCCCCCTCTCACCTCCAAAAGGGCCCACAACACTACCGGAAATGTGTAGTGTCCCAAAAATCACAGACGCACAGGTGAAAACAGCCCTTTCAAAAGCCAAAAACACAGCGTCAATGGGACCAGATGGTGTCCCAGGCTGCGTCTTACACGAACTACAGAACAAACTAACCCCCCACCTAAACACGCTGTTCAACCTCAGCCTCTTCACAGGCTATGTGCTCATAGAATGGCACACAGCAATAGTTATTCCTCTCCACAAATGAGGGGCCACAACTGACCCTGGTAACTATTGCCCCATAAGCCTGACTAGCCTGGTCTGCAAGGCTATGGAGTGCATCATCATGGAACTCATTAACAAAGACATTGGGAACCTCCAAACACTCGACCCAACCCAGTTCGGCTTTGTTAAGAGCAGACCATGCCTACTAAACCTGGTTGAATTCTTCGAGATAGTCACCAAGGCCATAGACGAGGGAAAGGTGGTTCACAGAGCCTACCTTGACCTCGCCAAGGCTTTCGACACCATTCCCCACTCGGGTATTACAGAAAAACTCACCAGCCTGAACATAAACCTCTATGTCACAAGATGGGTTGCCAACTGGCTTACAGACAGAACTCACATGGTAAGAATAGTGGGCTCCAGGTCCGACTCTAAACCAGTCACAAGTGGTGTCCCACAAGGCTTGGTCCTGGGACCCCTACTGTTCAGCATATACTTCTCAGAAGTACAGACAAACACAGGAGGACTATGGCTAACCAAGTTCGCCAATGACTGCAAACTGGGAGCCATAATTGACTATCCGGCTGACACGGACATCCTCCAAAAGGGCCTTACTGAGATGGACACCTGGTGTCAAAGTCATGGCCTCAAGCTAAATGCCAAAAAATGCATAGTCATCCCATTTGGGAAAAACAAAACACCCACAAATTACCACATAGGTAGCAGCCCCCTTAATACAGAAGAGGTAATAAGAGATCTGGGGACCCAGATGGATAATAATCTCTCCTTTGACAATCATATTGCCAAAGTAGTTAGGAAATCCTTCTATGTGGACCATCTAATTACTAAAGGGTTTGTATCTAAAAATAAAGAGGTTATAGTGCCCCTCTACTCGTCACTCATTAGACCCATCATAGAGTACAATGCCCCATTTGGGATGTACCTCACAAGACACTTCCAACAGCTGGAAAGACCACAAAAATACCTCACCAAGAGGATCACTGGCCTCAAACATATGTCCTATGCAGCCTGACTGAAAAAACTTTGGCTGTACTCAGTGGCATATCGCTTACTCAGAGGTGATCTCTGCCTGACTTACAAAGCCATGTCCAACTCAGAATTAATGGACATACTCCACCTAAAGAAATCCAAGTCACTGTGAGCCATGCGCTCTACCAAGCTAAACCTTGCCACAACAATAAATAGAACATGCTGGAGGGATAAATTCCTGTCACAGAGACTCCCCATGCTTTGGAACAAAATTCCATATTACATCAGGCAGAGCCCCTCACTAACACTCTTCAAGAGAAACCTTGACGAGTGGATGGGTAACAGAAAATACACTCCTGGTATCACTTCATTGGCTCTGCTTGACAGAGGATCAGTTAATTAATCAATGGGGTGGTGAAAGCCGACACACTCTGGCTAGGCTTATAAATGCCCTCGGACAGATAGCCTAGTACCTTCCTATGAACCTATAACTGGAGCTAGGCACTTTGTGAACACTCTTAATGCAGTGGATAGTCCAAATGGTAAAGCAAAGAGCTATAATGTGATCCAGGCACACAAAACTTTAATAAAAGACCGAAGACCGAAGTCTGGATGAAAAGGAATTTGATGATTTTAAATGTAGTCTTACCAGGAAAGCTTAAATGAGGAAAAAGAGGTTAACAGATTGTAAAGTGAAATCATTTTGAAGTTAGGCACTATCACAAATAGGTCTAAGAAGGAAAGACCCAGAAGTGGTCTCCAAGCATCTGTTTTTTTCTTTGGCACTAAAAACATTCTTCGATAAAAAGCTCTTCCCTACTTGGGAAGGAGGAACTGGTTCTATTGCTCCTGGGAACAGCATGTAATGAAGGGCAGGTGGAAATAAGAGTCTGGTGAGTTGAATGAGGGATACTTTCTTGACAAAGAGGAATATCCTCCCACTGTCATCTGTAACATTGATGAATGATCTTCAAAACCCTTTTGTCTGAAACTATTTGTTGCCAAAGAGAAACATGGAGATTCAGAATTTCTGGAAGGGAAAATGGCTGCTAGGGTGACAGGAAGGAACAAGGTTCCTGAATTCCTTTTAGAATACCCCTGCCATTTTGCCAAAATTGGACGAGGGGTTAGAGAATCCCATAGAAAGTTTGAAAAAGGAGCACAAAAAAAATCTTAGAGATCCGTTGATTTAACTTTCCCATTTCATCATAATTTTTGATCACTCTGCAGCAAAGGACCCAAAAGAGAAAATTAAATTTCATTATTCACCTCCTCTTGGAAGGTTCTGAGACTGTAGCCTGGCAAACCTCCTCAAAACAGTACCAGCGGCCATATCCCTGGAAGAATTGTCAACAGAGCCATGCACACACTGTAAACAGGGAGCAGTGATTATAGCAATAGAAGAAACTAAATAATATAAAGCAGACTTTTCCTCACAAGAAGAAAGTGCAGACAAAACATTCTTCATACTTTCAAAATTAGTTAAATTAAACTTTAATATATGAGCCTGACAATTCAAAATTCTGAAACTCAAAGTTGCAGAAGCATGCACTATTTTCCCATACCAATCAATAAGCCTCCCATCCTTATCAGAAAGAGTAGGATAGCTATAGCTGCTGGGTCAGGTTTGGGAAGAGTGTATAAAAACTTAAAATGACTGAGGAACTTTATATATTGTATTTGCCTTTTTATGGGCAACAGGGTGCCCATCAGGAAAATTACAGGCAGAGACACACACATCCTCCAAAGCTGACATAAGTGGAATATTTGGTGAAGGTTAAGGAAATTCCTTCTGTAACAGCTCATACAATTTTCTGAGAGACTGAGAAACCTCAGTGTACTCCCATTGAAGACACTGACATATTCTGGAAATAAAAGCACTCAGAATCACCTTGCGCCAGGTAACCTCGCTCAAATATATAAATCCAAACAGTAGAAAAACAACAAACTCAGGTATGTAGGCTTCAGGCTCCAGTATAATTATTTAATAAAACACAAACGCTTTCACAAAAGTTGCTTCATCAGGTGTCTCATCATACTAATGGACATTGAACTGAACTTTATACAAAAACATCTCATTACATGACTTTAATTAAGCAATTGCTTAGTTACACAGCTTCTGTTAAAAATACATACCATCTTTTAAAAACACGTATCAAAAACATATGCCTATACATGAACATACATAAAATATGTATAAGAATGTGTAAGAAAAATATATATAAAAAGTACATTCAATAGTCTACTTTATATTTTAAAATATGTATCCACAACCCCTGCTCTAACCCTATCTCCTAAGTGGTCTAGATTTCAACTTTGGATTTAAAGGTACATGGTCATTAAACCCATGCCCTCAACCAGCTCTAAGTCTCACTATCCACTGGGCCTCTACTTCTTCAGTAGTGTCCCTTACATCTCCTCCTCTACTATTTCATGGATTTTTGCTACACCCATAAACCTAAACGTATGCGTTGCATCATTCTCAAGAACAAGTTTAGCTAGAGCATTCAACATATTCCTCTTTCCAATATGATAAATGTGCTCCCTAATTTTTTCTTTTAGAGTCCTGTCAGTATTTCCAATGTAGAACGTATTATATTTTTGACACTTAGCTGAGTAGACCACATGTGCACTATCAGAAGTAATTTTCACTGTAAAATTAAAAGTGGTGCCTAAATCTGGGTGCACAAATTGTCCACTAGTGTCTATATATTTGCAAAATGAACATTTGCCACATGGGTGAGTCTTTCTGGTTCCTATTATGTTATAAAAGTTCTGAAACTTCGAACACCATAAGGTCGAACCCTTATGTTCAAAGTATCAGAACTTCGATAACGCTAAAAAAAAAAAATAAAAACAAAAAACTAAGAATAGTCTTGCAAGCCCCCCTGCACCCACCATGCCCCCTGCTCTTTAAATATACCAACTCTGAGATTGCACTACAGTGCAGTAAAGGGAAATCTTCCCCTTCCGCACTGTATTGAGATCTCAGAGTTGGTATATTTAAAGAGTGGGGTGTGTGGGGGTGCATGGGGGGCTTGCCCCCCTGCTTGCAACAGTTAGTTAGGTTTTAAGGTTATTTATTTATTTATTTTTTTTTTTACGTTCAAATTCTTGAAACTTTGAACATCTGAGTTCGATGTTCTCAGGTTCGAAGTTTCAAGGATTCTACAACGTAATAGGAACCCAAGTCTTTCCACTTTCTCTCTTATATGTTAATGTATCTTTGGGGGTATATAGCCATCTTTTCAGTGATTTCATATTTCTAAAGGCAACCTTGGGCTCTGTCCGTATCATTCTACTGACCAGTTCATCTGTGGTTAGGATATTCCAATTTCTACGTATAATTTCTGGGTTCAGGCGCCGAGGCAGCGAGACATTTCCCTATGGTACATTTGACTGGGGACACATGGCTGAAGTGACAGTCAGCTGCAGAGAAATATGGCTGTTTGAAAATTCCCTGTGGGCAAAGAGAAGCACATACTGCCATGCTCACAGCTTTAATAACCAAATGCATGGAGGCAGAAGAAGTAATGAGTGTTGTGTTCAGTGTAGAGTACATACTTGTGTAACTACATGTAGAACTCTGCTACAGCATGAAGGAAATCCTGCAGGCTACTGTAGTCACATTTATCTCCAGTATGCATTTTAGGTGATGTTCCCTAGAGAATGTAAAGGGGGTAATGATCCACACACACCGATTATAAAGGTACTGTCCATTGTGCACTGCATTTGTACTGCCACTGATATGCCCTCTGGCCAGCCTGCTGACGCCTGCCATATTGCCTGCTGTCTCATGTTCCCTTGGGGACCATGGACATTGTTTTCCCCCAGTGACTTTGGTTCTTGAAGTTGTGGGCATGGCAACACATTCTTCTCTCTGCCCACAGGGAATTGGCAAACAGCCATATTTCTTTGCAGCTAACTGTCACTTCAGCCATGTGTCCCCAGTCAAATATGCCACAGGGAAATGTCTCACTGCCTAGGTGACTGAATCCATAATTTCCATATATGGAAACACATCCTTAGTATAGCATAGGGACATTTTCAGTTCATCTGATTCATTCCTCTGCGTATCCGGCATTGAGTCAGTCTGAACTTTGGAAAAATAAGGTTTGGCCCTAGTCTGCCTTTTCTTTACAACTTCAGTGATATTATGATGTCTTTATAACCCCTCTTTTTAAGTTCTATCTCAGTCTGCTTGATTTGTTCATTAAAATCTTGATCTCTGGCATTGAGTCTCAGTGCTCTGTATGCTTGATTCTGCACCACATTTCTAAATATGTATGGTGGGTGCATACTATCCCTACACAGCAGATGATTGATATGGCAATCTTTCCTGTGCATTTTTGTGTACACATTATTCTCATCATCTAAAATAATAGTAGTGTCAAGGAAATCAATTTCCTTTTCTGACCAATTAACTGTAAACCTGAGATATGAAGTGGGTTGATTGATGTACTGCACAAATTCATTGAGGGCTTCAGGTGTACCTGTCCACAAAATGAAGAGATCATCTACAAATCTTCAAAAGAACATACATACTGTTTATATGGACCTTTCAGTATATATTCTGTCTCCCATGTGGCCAACACCGCATTAGCATAGCTCTTCTCACATGAAGTGCCCATCGCTACGCCATGCTTTTGCCAAAAGTAATTTTCCCCAAACTAAAATATGTTGTTCTCAAGTACTAGATTCAATAATTCCTTTAATTGTGTCACCTTATTGTCAATAAATTCAGAATGCTGTCTAACAAAACTCATGGTATTCGGATACCCTCTCCATTGAGAATTACTGAAAACAGAGATACTACATCTAATTTTACAAGTAAATATTCCCTACTGTCGATATTCTCATCTAAATGTCTATACATACATCCATATATACATACATCTTTTGTAAGGTGCCTCAGAACTGACCCTAGCATTCAGTGTAACAGCTGAGATGCAACTCTTCAAGCTTATTCAACAGCTTACCTTAGCTTTTCATTTCATTTCTGTGTCTGATATACTTAAGGGTGTGTTGTCAATAAGGCCGATAGATTTTCACCTATTAATGCCCAAAGCAAAAGTTACTACTTCAAAGGGTGTTCTTATGCCAGTCTTGGAATATAAGCTTCCTCTAGTGACTGCAATTTTTTAATCAATTGCAGCAAATTACGAATCCTATCAAATAAGATCTGTAGGTTTATGATTAATTCATCAGGCCTAGACCACCACTACACCACAGCCTCTAAAGCAAACATTTTACTAGGTGCACACTTTTTAAAAAGGCCCTTGTGGTCATTAGACAAGTAAACACAAATGAACCTATAAAAAGCCCAACTCAGCTGCTTCCTTATTAAATTATGAAGTTCTGACCTGCATCAAAATTAAAACCTCCTTGTGCTGCCTGCAGTCATCGAGTGCCAATTCTTTCACCACCACCCCAGCTACCTTAATGAATGCTTTACAAAACATTTTCTTATTGGGGACTCACCACCATTGGACATCAGGTCCCTTCCATCAGTTCACCAGTATGGCTTGGGTTAGGACATTAATGTTGAGAGCAAACTCATTGAAAGTCCATTTCATTTGGTTTGCACCTGTTCAAAGTAATGCATTTCTGGATTTTGGGGGAAGTGACTGAAAAATTAATTATCAAGGTGCTGCTTACTGTGATGGATCCAAAGTCTTCTTAAGACACTACGGTCTAGCTGGCTGGATTCTACTGAAATCAAAGTCTAGTTATCACAGTCTGTTGCCCACAGAAACTTGCAGAATATACACTAATGCAGCACCAAACTGTCACTTATACACTGATGCAGTAATTAATAAATAACTTTTTATAACAAACCACACGTACTACTGTTGCAGCTTTAGTTACACTGTACCACTTTTTACTTCTCATTCAGCATAAATGACAACTTTCATGTACAAAATACTTATCTTAACAATTTCATTTGCTATAGTCTCTTTATAGTGGTTTTACATCCTGTTTTTCTCCTTGGTATTCTATTTCTGCATTTAAGCAGGCTTTATTTTATTCCTTATTTATTTTGCATATTTGTAACAGAATTACTTTCAACCTTCCTACCTTGTTGAGCATACTCTAACAATTCCCTCTTTTTATTTTAAAACATACTCAAAACACTTTATACTGATATGTATTTTTGATCAGATTATATAGAAAACACATTGGGAAACAAAACATTTAGTCTTCTTTTGAGACAAGTCAAAATGCAATTTTACATAGTTGATACAATGATAAGAAAGTATTACTACCAAAACTAAATGTATAATTTAGTCTAACAACTTTTTTTCTTGCAGACCATTCTGTGAAAATATTTCACCACTTATGAGCTGTGTCTGCTTTAGCTTTATTTTTTAACTTAATTAATTTATTCTTTTGTAAACACTGAATTTCATTTATGACTTAGAACTTTTTTATTAACTCTTTGCAACTGTTGAATTAACTATTTACTTTTATTAATCATTTTATACCAAAAGATTAGAGATAGACTAATATCTATAAGAGACAAAAATATGTGCTACTGCAAACATTATTTAGTACTATAAAGATACAGTTTCAATGTCATTTTAACCATAACATTGTGGTAATATCTCTGAACTGCCCATTTACACCTTGGTTGACAGTGAAGTGAACATATTAAACACCTTGGTAAAGTACTGAAATGAGCTTAGATAATAAATATTTGAATGTAATTATTTTAGTATATTTAATACTTGAGGAATTAAAAAAACATGATTTATACACTAAAGAATGCTATGTACATATTAGTCTATTAGCTGTATGAGTACAATAATTTAATATAATGTTCCTCTAAATGGGGTAACCAATACTAGTACTGATAAAACGGTAGTCCAAAAAACAGTGATAAAACTACAACTAGTAATAAAATTACAACTTGACAAATTACTTTTGAACCTGTTACTTTACAATGTGTTCTATACAGTATATATCTATACAGACTGTCTGCTTCTCATGCATTTCAATCTAGTAGGTACCCTGGACCCATTTTTTTAAATGTGGTTCTCCACACATATTCATTGCTAGACATTAATTTCATTTGTACTGAATTATTTTGTATTTGTACATACAAAGACTGTAAAGTACACTTAGTCCAATCTACAAATTTATTAACATTAACATCAAGCAAAATCTTGGAAAATTCTTATGTCTCTTTAGAAGTATCTAGTGGAATTGCCACCCAGAGGCAACTATATACCAAACAATTAGAAACATTCATGCTTTTGCATACCAACATCGTCTTGCCAAAAAATATTAAAAAATACAATAATAGCTATTAGCAACTTGTAAAATATCTTATCCTGTCAGGTTTAATCTGTTTACCAGTATTTCTAATGCACTAATACCTGTTTCCCCTCCCCCTAAAAGAGTATTGTCAAGAAGGAATGAGAGATTATTTCTTCCTGTTGCTTTTTTTCAGACCCTTTTGCAATACTGCTCACACAGTCAGTGTAAAACTGAGAAAGTACCCCTCCCCTGTAGTATTGTTTGTTTTATGCTGTGAGAATAGAATATATGTCATTCCAACACTTTGGTTATACTTGCTTTATTATGTTACTAAGAAACTATGGACCTTTGACATAATCATTTTTTATAAAGTGTTTGCTGTTTACTACTACTAGCAGGTATTTATACCCTCCTGCATAATTTATTTGAACTATATGTGTACTATAGCCGATCTGCTGGTTGTACTTGATGTAACTGAGGTTTTTTTACTTTTAACATTTACCTGCAAACAGATTATCAGTGACATATATGCACAATTTTGATGTTTTATTACAATTACCAAATAATGTTGCATGTGAACATTTAACAATTATGTTTTAATAACAATAATGTTTTAGAAAAACTCAAGCCACTTGTCTGGCAGTCAGTCTTGTTTTTTTACCTTTTCTGTTCAATATTTCCTGTAACTATTTATCCAGTCTGGGAAGGTCTGAGCTCACATTTCAGACTCTGAAGACCATGGTTAACCCTTTTAGCATTTTTCCTTTAATCATCTGTTAATACACTTGCAATTTGATAGTAAAATGCAGTTATAAAACACTTAGAATTATAATAAGTATTTGTGATTTGCATAACTCTGCATTCATACTCCATAAACAAACATTAATTTACAATTAGCTTACACATTTTTGTAACTTGGATTTCAATATTTTGTATTTATTTAACTGCCCTGCCATTCATTTTTACAAAGACTGCTTGACTAATACCATCTGTGATTTTATTTCTTTTTAAAATTCAGAACTTTCTTTGGTGAGGTGTTACTATACTATTATAAAAAATTGTAAAAAAAGCAAAATAGATATTAGCTTAACTAACACATGTTTATATTTACATGATTTACATTTGCTGTTGTCTGCCTTTCCTCGTGTGCATTTTAACAGATGTACTTTATATGAAAAGAAAATACATGCATGTCAGTCTTGTGACTTCAGATTTTTACTGTTATGCACTAGAACTGTTTTGTTTACCTTTGACTATGCTGTGAGAATGGCAGTCATACGCTCTATTTTACTGTAGTACTGATAAATATCTTGCTTTAATTGAATGAAAGTTTTAAAACATTTGATATTTGTCCATACATCAGATCCTGCCATGTATGCTTAACCATTTTCAAAACACAAACATATTATAAAATATATCTCTTTTGTGCATATCAGCTATAGTTTCCTGCTGTTTTGCAATGTTTTCTTAAGCTCATCTATTGTATAAAGGAAAACAGTCTCTGTCAGTTCAGATAATTTAATTTTTTTTATTCTGTAACTGCTGTTCAATAGTTTCCTGTAATGTTGCACAGTCTTTCTAACATTTTTCAGTAATCTCTTCTGCTGAATCTAAAACTCCTATGCAGTTTTGAAAACATGTGTGTATAACTTGTCTAAATTTCCTGAACTCATTGTGTCTGTCTTTTTGAAGTTTATCAGTAACTGATTTGACTGTTGTAACTCTAATATAAACCTTTTACATGTGGTGACAGGACATAACTATTCAACATCTGAATATAATTTAAGCATATTAACATTTCCTGATTCTTTACCATTAAAATGTTTGTCTGTATATGCTAACCTTTGAATAATGGCATGCACTGTATTTTTGTGACATTGTACACTGAAAGCAGTTTCATATGATTTACACAATAAACATTTGTCATACCCCACATGGTTTTCTTTGAGATACCAGTCAAATATTGTAATACATTTGCATAATGCCTTACTATCAACTTGCCCTAACATTTACTAATGTGCTGTGTATACCAACATTGCAATTTACTCCATGTTTTATCTGGTTGTTCTGTTACATTAAGAGTAAAGCTTGTCTTACACCTGCTTGAATTCTGTCTAATATCATCCATACTAAAAATGTGACACAGAAAAAGGTCTTATCACTTAGCAAGAGAACAGGTGATCAGGCTGTTGTTGCAGATGGCTGGACATTTTTTGGAGTCACTCGAGAAGCTGGTCAAGCACAGCAGGTAGCAAACTGCTGTGAAAATGTAGATGTCCACCTTTTCTTGGAGAATTTATGGCACTGTGACTTTCCTGCACTGCAGGCTCAATCTGGATTCAGATGTCTGAGAAACTTTACTATTACAAGCCTCAATCTGCTGCCCCCATCAACTTTCTTAAGATGAAGAGAGAAAAAAAAATAAACTGCTTCCTACTATTGCAGCAAGCACCTGTTACAGTTTATGCCACAGTGATTTCTATATTGCTTAAGTTGTAACTTCAAATCCCTGTAATGCACTGCAGACATTGAGAGATAACTGCTATGACTGCAAATACAATGAAGACCAATTGGGATCTGCTGATCACATCCCCTTCCCCCTTTTGCCATATCTTATCTAGTCCTCTGAGCCAGGCATTCCCATGCTGGGTGAGTGCCAACAGCCTATTTGTTCCTGCCCTGGAATCCTGATGAGCCCTCTCTTCCCTGGTGGAGCTGTAGAATAAGGGGCAGGCCAGCTTGTTGGTCCTGTTGGTTGGCTTAACCTCTCATCTTGGGGAACACTCCCTTCCCCTCAGTAGCTCTGGTGAGCCCACTTTTGCATCTTTTTGAATTAATGTGTGCCTGTGCATGCTGAATTCTCCTCTGTCTACTGGTGCTGAGCACATGACTGCACTGACTCAGTTGGCTTGATTTCTGTTAGCTAATATCTAGTGATTCCTCCACTTGTCAACCCTGTGGCAAGTAAAACCACCCCTCCCCCATTCAGTGAGGCAAACTGGAAGCATTCTCTGGTCAGCTACTACAGATGCCTGTGCACAAATCAAGCTCAGGTTGTGTACACCATAGTCAAGACTTTACCACTGTATGCCACAGGGATGGCTAGAGATCTTGAACTTTTAAAAAGAATCCAGCAAAAACTAAACTTTTCAAGTACTCCAAGTTAAAATCAAGCATTCATTCAAACATTACTGTCTGTGTTTTATTTATATTCAATATGACTTAAAGATGAGTACAAAGTAATCTTAAGTTACACTGTCTGCAATATAGCATACAAATGCAAGATATAAACATGTTTCCATAATAGAGTAATTAAAACGTCTGTAAAAATGTACTGGTTACTGATGCATATCATCATATAACTTGACATAATTAAACTACAGGGTTGTTTATTTTAATTTTAAAATGATGAGTCAGCTTGCTTGGGGTCTTAACTGCGTATCTGTTTTATTAGGACTTTGTTATTATAACTACATTTAATATATGCAACTCTGTTTTAATAGTAGATGTTATTAAAAGTTTTATATTTAGGAATTAGAAATTCAGTCACAATATTGGCAAATGGCCACTAGATGGCAGCTAAACTGATTATTCCTGTTTTATACAGATTAAGTCCTCGAAATGTTATAAGTTTTTATATATTTTTTATATATACAACACCAATTCTTGTTTAGTATAAAGGTATGCATTTATGGTTGAATAATCTAAGTATGTTGAATCTTTTAAAACAGAGTTGCATATATTAAATGTAGTTATAATAAATTGACTGATTGTTTCACCTTGGCTGTTGTGTTTTATTAGGACACTTGTTGTTCAAGGAGTACTTCAGATATGCCTGAGATGATGCCTGCTGTCATGTTGGTCAAAGGCTTTGGGAACGCCATAGCCTAAGACTTAACCTTAACATTATGCTGTATAGGAAAATGGGCTGTTCCATAGTGAAAAGCCTGCAGCTAAACATACTCATTTAGTCCTTGTAAGACATAAGGCCCTGCCTGAACCCCTCATGGAAAACATCATTCCAATGCAAAAGATTTTTTAAATTAAACATGAGATAGGCATACGTACGTAATTCATATGAGACACTATAATTTGCCAAAAAAGGCTGTTCTAATGAGCTTCTGACAATCCTCAGTATTCTAAAAATGTATCTGAAGAGATATTTTCAGTCCAAGATATACATAAAAATGTTCATTTTGAGTTTTGCTCATCAAGAACTGACATGTGATGCTCAAAGAAACAGCAGCTATATACACAAAATGATTTCAAGTTGACTGATGCATCCAGGCATATAAGTGTTAGACTGTATATACGTAATCAAAACAGAGATATAAACTGAAGTTCCAGTCACAGCTGCAGACAAAGACTACAGCTGGTTAGCTAGCAAGAACGTATCCAACCCTCTTGAAACATATGAAAAAGCTGAGGCATAATTGTGTTTTGCTAAATTAACATTTCTTTTAAACAGAGATGAGGACTGCTGAAGTGTACCAAACATACAGTATTTCATGATTTGCAGAATCAGGCGAAAGTGTGTCTTTAGGTCAGTATCTTTCTTATACTTACCTGAAGAAACCACTGGCTAGAAGTTGTGTTATCCTAAAGCATCTTTACTGCATAGTGGTCCTATAGCAGAAATAAGATATTGCATTACTCTAGTGCATACCTCTCCAGAATCCATGATTTTGCAGAATGTTTTTGATTTTGCCTCATATTTTGTTCTATGTTTGATTTTACAGTAAATCAGTCAGTCACTAATGCGAGACATTAGGGTTTCACACTTCTAATTGTTCTGAAAATGTAATGTGATGCAAAACTCATTCTAACTTTTTAAATGAATTAGAATAATATCTGAAAAACTGCCCAGAATTCTTGAGCAAAGAAGTTCAGAAGTATGATCTCTTGGATTCACACTGCCAGATTATATCTTTTCCTTCTGATGCTTTAAATAAGATACTTCTCAACCTATTACTTACTATATCAATAGTGAATAAGAGATTCGTAAAACAGTTATTTGTGCACACTGGCAGTTTGAAACCATGTCTTCTTTTAGAGATATCAAGTATCCCTACCTGT
The DNA here is from genome assembly GCF_019279795.1 of Protopterus annectens. Taxonomy (NCBI): domain Eukaryota; kingdom Metazoa; phylum Chordata; order Ceratodontiformes; family Protopteridae; genus Protopterus; species Protopterus annectens. The sequence goes on along the minus strand of NC_056734.1, from coordinate 441,288,095 downwards.
TTCTGTTTTGCCATCTAAAGGTTCAGAATTAGGAATGAAATTATTATCCTTAAAATAAGATAGACTTCCACAATATAGGCCACCCCATATAAACATAGGAGGCCTTTTCTAAAATGACTGCAGTACTGAATATGTGCTAATGCCTGCACCCACTGCCATTACTGCCTACTTGGCTCACTTACCATTCTCACCTTCCAGTTATTAGGCTTACATGATAAACAAATAATACATTTAAAAACAATGAAACTAGAATCACTAAGCTAGTACATTAGCACTCAACAAAAATGATAAACTGGCCAAAGCTGTGCTGCAAGAATCAGAAAACTCTTACAAAAAGTAAGTCTTCTTTGCAGAGAAATCATTTACTGCCTTCTATTTTCTTTATTCCATCATTTGCTAACCCTTTTCTTTATCAGATAGTTTCTAGTTCTGTACCTTTACTCTTGTCTGTTCTTACTTGCTTCTTTTTACCTTTTTTGTTTCAGGTACTATTATTGAATCCATTGTATTAGAGCATGTCCATCAAATAACATTCTCAGTGATTATTGCAGTTTTCACTAGCTTTACTGAAATTAATGCATCTGATGATGTATGCTTCATTGTGTTATGGGGTAATTTTGATTAGAGGTTCATAGGTAAGTACTAGTCTGGCTGCCCTTGTGGGCCATTTTAAGCATAGCAAGTTTCCCATTTTATGCTCGAATTAACCCATCTCATTTGGTTAGAGACTGGTCTTACCATCCCATGGTTGATAACTATATATCATCCCTAATGATACTAACTGGGATTATACCATAGATAATTTGAGGGGACCCATGAATGGAATAAAGCATTTTGGAGCTGCTTCTATCCATTAGTAGTACAGGGGACAGTCCTGGGGTAAATGTTCTGTTTCCCATCCATACATCCATGTGCTTGAATATGGACATGGATGAGCTTTGTTTTATGTGGACAGGGAGTCTGTTCCAGAGCAGTGGTATCCTCTGTGATCTATACCTGTCCCACCAAACCATTATATTGATGTTGCAGATGAGGTTTAGATCACTAGACTGAGTATTTCTGGTGCCATTTGACTTGCTGATGTGCAGTAAATCACATCATTCAGTAAATCACTAAATGTAAAGTAAATTGTTATTATTATTATTATTATTTATTTATTTATTTTTTTACTATTTTAACCATGGCAGCAGTTGGATTGAATTGCCATGGAGAGCAGATGAGACTGATATTTGGACTGGTGGTGGTAACTATTTCTCTGCAGTTGTTTGACCACAGAGTTAATATATTTTAACAAAGGGTGTGGATTTGCCATGAGCTTGCCTTTCCTGAAAAACATGATTTTAATTTTAGTTTTATTGTTTTTCAGTGCTACTGACCTTTTCCCATTTGCTTGTGTCATTTCAATATGTTAGTTTCAGTGGAGTTGAGAGTATGACCTTCACTTGATTGACAAGTCCCTCCTTCAGTATATGGAGCACTGTCTCCTAGCTACAATGCACTTTCTTTGTTTTCCTTTTACTGGATACTCTCAGCTCTGCTTTGTATGGCTTTTTCCCCAATTTCCGTCCTCCTGTCTGTCTGTCTGTTTCAACAGCCTCTATCTCTCTGTCTTTCTGTATCTGTCTCTCTACCCCTCTCTGTTTCTCTTTTCTCCATCTCATTACTTAATTATGTTTGTGGTGAGATATAAATTTTGTTCCTTCTCAGACCATGTTTAAGTTCCTGTAGGTGAGTTTTTTCAACATAGGAATAATTTGGTAATTATTAAAAAAGTCATCTTTATTTCTAGTAGATATTGTCATCTATCTACTAAAAGACAAGAAAGATTTGGCTAAAATGCATACATTTCAAAGGAGTGATAGTAAGGCAACACCTGTGGCTAGTTGTCTTACTTCTGTTAGTAAATGACCATACAGAAAGACTGCTTTCTATAGAAATTTACTTTAAAGTACAGAACAATAAACACTATTTTTGCATTTAAAGTATGTCAGGTGCCATTGTCATTCTTTAATAGAACAGGCACAAAATCAATCAAATGCACTTTCACCAGGGTAAAAAAACATATTCATGAATTCATTTCCATGCTAACCTCACCACTGTGGATACTATATGGCTCTAGCCTGCGCAGTCAGCTTGCAGTGCATCAGATCATTTATTTATACATTCAGTTAGAAAGCAAGCACTTCCAAGGCTATATCGCGTCTGCCTACCTTTTGACATACCTTAGATGGTATTTCATCTGTGTGCAGCTTAGTGAACGATTTGTCTGGCCTTGATCTCACCAGATCTCCATTTACTTGCCATTTATCTGACATTCACAACTGCAAATATTATTTATTTATTTTTTCATTTTCAGAATGATGATTGATTTATGTGAGGCATATTTGTTTCAATAAATCTGATTTTCAGCATGATGTATTGATTTTAAATGCTGAAGAGACTGCAATGATTTCTTTTGAAAGATATGAATGATTAAGCTGACTAAAGCATTATGTCTGTAAGATGTTATTTTTATTACACTCTTCAATCAAGGCACATTGAGCTAAAACAGAAAAGCCCGCAAAAACAAAATTAGGCTGATTTTATCAAAAGGAAGGAAACGGCAGTGAGTACAATAAATGGGGGCTAGGTATTACTCTGAGACAACACTGGAATGTAGTGACAGGTATTAGAATTAATGTAAACAGGTTTTCACACTGCCTATTTCCTATTCTGTTCCATTCATAAGTGGTTTTATCTTGAATTTCTGATAGAACATTCTGGAAAACAAAATCATAAGTATTCAACCAAATATAACCAATCTGTTTGTTCAAAGTGCATACATCACAAGTGGTTTGATACAGATCCTATTCACTTAAAAATAAAACCATATTTTGCACATTTCAAGATTTTGCCAATATGTCAGACCTTACTGTGTTTCATAAACAAAGCCAAAAATTAGCAAAGTAAATACAAATCCAAACTATATTATATAATTACACATGCATTTGGGAAGAATGTTAGCATAATGGCTATTACTGCTAGAAAGCTACAAGGCCTAAGATTTAAAAATCCTCACCTCGAGATACAGTTTCGATGTTTTGCAAGTTTTGAATATGTCTGCATGGATTTTTTCTTTATACTTTTTCCTTTCAAAGATGTGCTTCTTAGGTTGATCAGTTACTAAAAATAGTAATAATAATAATAATAATAATAATAATACGTTTGTATGCAGAAGTTGCTTTACCTAATGTTGCCTCTGTAAATGTACTAAAGCAACTTTTGGCTCTGTGGGACTTGCCCATTTAGCAAAATGAAATAAAATAAATCAATCTGCAATGCTTCAGATAACGAAAGCACAGAGTAAAATGCAAGAAAACAGTTTTTCTCTTTAGTGGAAAGTGCAAAGGAATGATACAAGCGAATTGCTCCGATATGTTCAATTTAAACTAAATTTCTGTTCTAGACCATTAGATCGACTAGTTACATTACTTAAAAAGATGCACAGCAGATTGCATTATATACTTTCAAATGAAAAGCACTACAGTTTAAATACCATTCTGTATCCCAAGTTTGTTAGTTAAGATTACACATTAAGTACATTTCCAAAATGCTGTTTTACCTTGAGATATTCACTGAGTTTGGGAGTGGGAAGAGATGTCATGTAGCTGTTGTTACAGTTTTTGAGGATGTGGTTTACACCCTTTTTTGTAACACATAATGTATTACAGATTATACTTCTGTTTAAAATTGTTACCTGACATGGAAATCAAGTAGTCCCACGATTTTGTAAAAATCCCTGCCCAGCAGCTGTGTAAATCATTATGTGATTATGGAAGTATCATATTTGTAGTATTACTGGACATAGACAGGGTGAATAAGAATGCTGGGAGAGGGCACCCAGCAGGTATGTGACTAAAGTTTTGGCACCTTTACTTAACTTAATGCAATTTCTATCACAGAGTGAATCACCAGCTTCCAGCGTGAGCTATTCATACAGAAAGCAGTGGGTTACCAAGCTTCAGAGCACTACTGCATCCCTGGGGTGTGAGCCTTGGAAGGTGAGACTTGCATTCCTTCATCCTAGTTCTTCATGGGGTAAACACAGTCACTGCAGCTTCTATGAAAAGTATGATGTAGTAATGGCAGTACCCTCAAGTAGTTAGTAAAATTAATGGAAAGTATTACAGATTTTTAGATTTTTTTTAGTTTGTTTATATCATTATAAAAAATAAGATATATTACATCTGACTTTTTGTCACATCTGATTTTTTATCACTGCCTGAGATCCTTTCTGAAGGTGTGGGAACAGTGAAAGTTCAAACCACTGTCTTCATTTGGCCACCGTGGTATTACATTAATATGTTTTACAACTCAGATATTCTGTTTCCACTTGATATATACTAAACTTGATAACTTCATTGCACTATTGTACTTTCATTTGGAATTGGCACTTCACTTAAGCTGACAACTTCATATGTTCTTTGATTAATATATTGATTTTACCCTTGATATAAAAGCATTAGTTAGACAAATGGAATCAATCATACATGCCATGTTACTTTTGTATACAAACAGTCAAGTAACATATAAAATAAAATAAATAGCTTCTAGTCAAAAATATTTTCTTTTGAAACCATTATAATTTCAAAATTTGATACCTTCAGAAAAAATATAAAGTAGCATCTGTTTGTTCCCATTTAGTTCCTAGCTTTCTTTATAGAGCTTAC
>NC_056734.1:441263386-441278386 GCF_019279795.1 Protopterus annectens | reverse complement strand
GTAGATATAGCCAATCTACTGGCTGACAGATTCAGTGAAAACTTCTCTCCTTTGTCCCCCCATCAGTAAATCAGGATATCCCCAGTACCTGCCACCCACATCCTTATCTTTAGGGAACAGGTCATCACTGCCCTCTCAAAAGCAAAAAATACAGCATCCATGGGACCCGATATCCCAGGCTGCATCCTACATTAACTCAAGCATAAACTTGCAGCACCATTAGGTACCCTATTCAACCAAAGCCTGAGTACCAGCTTTGTCCCAGCTGATTGGAAGGCAGCCACTGTTATCCCTTTACACAAAGTTGGAGCATCCACCGATCCAGGAAATGATAGCCCCATCAGCCCAACTAGCCTAATCTGCAAGGCCATGGAATGGATTATCATGAACCTCATTAACAGGGACATTGACAACCTCCAAACACTAAACTCCACACAGTTTAGCTTTGTCAAGGGGAGGTCATATCTGTTAAATCTGGTCGACTTCTTTGAGAGAGTCACAAAGCCATGGACGAGGGAAAGACGGTGCACACCACCTACCTCGACCTGGCCAAACCTTCAACACTATTCCCCACTCGGGCATAGTAGATAAACTCTCTCAACTAGGCATCAATCCGTATGTTACCAGATGGGTAGCAAACTGGCTTACTGACAGAACCCACCTAATCAAAATAGGGGAAGCCACCTCAAGCAGTAGACCCGTAATGAGTGGCGTACTCCAGGGATTGGTCTTGGGGCCCCTGTTATTTGGGCTGTACTTCTCTGAGGTGCAGGTCAAAACCAGTGGGCTATGGCTGACCAAGTTTGCAGATGACTGCAAGCTGAGCTCAGTCATCAATTCCCCAAGTGATGTGGATGCCCTCCAAGATGGTCTCACCCAAACAAATGACTGGTGCCAGAAACATGGCCTCAAGCTGAATGCCAAAAAATGCATCATCATCCCCTTTGGGGAGAATGACGTCCCCACATATTATCACATTAATAACAACATCCTAAGTACACAATCAGTAGTGAGGGATTTGGGCACCCAGGTCGATAGCAACCTGAGTTTTGACCACCATGTTGCTTCTGATGTACGTTAAGCTTTCTACATGGCCCACGTCATAAGTAAGGGTATCTCATCCATGGACAAAGAGGTCATAAAATCCCTGTATCCCTGTATTCTTCCCTTTTAAGGCCAATTATTGAGTACAATGTCCCATTGGGCATATACCTTGCAAAGCACATGCAGCAGTTGGAGAGACCACAGAGGTTCCTCACCAGGAGAATTCAGGGCCTCAAACACCTACCCTACACAGATAGGCTAAAAGCCCTGTCCCTCTACTCAGTTTCATACAGACTCCTCAGAGATGACCTCTGTATGGCATACAAAGCAATCTCAGACTCCACCTTGATGGGACTGCTGCATATCCACAAGTCAAGCTCCACTCGAGCAGCCCGTATGTGTGACCTCAACCTGGTCCGTGATATCAATAGGATTTGTTGGTGGGACAGATTTGTGTCCCAGAGAGTCTCCCATCTGTGGAAAAGACTCCGTCTCCATGTCAACTAGAGTAACTCATTCTCCCTTTTTAAGTGCAACATGGATAACTGGATGGGAAACAGAAAATACAACCTTGAGATTCCACCTGTTTCCCTGCTGGACAGGGGCTCTGTGTGCTGACTTGTCTAAACATGGGCTAAACTCTTGGCTAGGCTTATAAGGGCCTCAGGGTCAATAGCCTAGTAACCTCCTATGATCTTATAATCCTAAAAAGTCACAAAGATAAACCATGCAGTAAATATTGCAAGAAAAGCCCACTCAACTTAGACTTTTCACTGTGTGATGCCTTAAATCTCATGTAATTGAGGCCTATGAGATATATACAAATGACGCCTTAAGGGCACCAAGTGTTCCAGCTACATGTCTACTGAATGTCCATGACTTTTTTAAGTCATTCTGGTTACATTCATACCAATAAAGCCAAACCTCACTAGCTGTCGACATGCAAGTTTCAGCATTTTTATTGGCTCTATAGTAAAAGACTGAATGTTCAAAACTGCGAATACGACAGCCATGACACATAAATGCTGAACAGGTGAAACAGCAAAACATGTAAACATTGAAATATAGAATGCTGAACACATTTCTGCAAACAACACCGCCATACAGGTAAGTAAAACTTATTTAAACCTCAATAAACACACTTTTGCAGGGGGGAAAGCCTCCCTGCACCCCCTACTTATATATACCAACTCTGAGATTGCACTACAGTGGGAAAAAGGATATATTTCCTCTTCCCCACGATCACACTGCTGGCCAAGGAAATACATTCGGCATTCCGTATTTCGATGTTTACGTGTTTTGCTGTTTCAGCTGTTCGGCATTTACGTGTCACGGTTGTTGTATTCGCGGTTTTGAATGTTCAGTTTTTTAATATTGACCCCTTTTATTGACCTCATCAGCACAGCATAAGTGGATAGTTTAGCTATTATTCAGAAACACAAGGTCTTTAAACTCAGCTGATGCCCCAAAAGATTAAGGTACCTGCAAATATCCCAACCAACATCCAAACCAAAGGGTAAAAAGGTCAGACAGACAAACAATTCAGTAAAAATTGCAAGAAAAACCCAGCCAAGCTAGAATTTTCATAGGGCACCAGTTGTACTTCTCCACACATACATGGAACTGTAACTACATTAAAAATGTGCAAAGGCCAGTGCACAGTCATCCATCACTAGCACAAGGTGGTAAAGAAGTGAGTGTAAATGATTGAATTGTATCACCTACTTGAAAGTTATGCAATATACCCACTGGTATTGTCCTGCATGTCACAACCAACATCAGTGTACTAAATAATTAAAAAAAAATTAATGCTCCATCATAGCACACAGAATTAGATTCTGCCTCCCTCCACTAAAATAAAAAAAAATCAAGTAAATGAAAAACAAGTGTACAGGTCAAGTAAGGAGGACAACAGCTGTGTAACTGAATAGTACATTGCAGCTTTAACCAAAGCAATGTATATTTTCTGATACAAATGGGTAAAAGTGTTCTTGGATGTTGACATATGGAGGGTGGGTTAGTTACATATTAAAGGATTAACACTTTTGTGGGCTACAAACATCAAACCCCTGACCTTGCTAGAAACTGAAAGAACACTCTTCTGCAATAACTTGCCAGATAGGCATAGAAAATATTCCATAATGTCATGTTACATTTTTCATGAACTTTATGACTGTATACTGAAATGTAATCTATTACTAAGGTTGTAATACAATGTTTTGTAAAAAACAGCAACTTACATATGCATGACGTCATTTGTAAAACTAGAAACATGTATTGTAAGCAATTAGCAGCATGTAGCTCTCTGGAAAAACAGACTCCCCTACCATGACACACATTTCCTTGCCTACACAATTACTTTATTGTAGTACAGATTCAGCACCATGAGCATGGTGAATATGCAGATGAGGTGTACACTCATTAACATTCATGAATTCTAAAATCTGTTCTAAGTGCAGGGATTATAAACATGGTATAATGACCTAACATGGTTATATACACATGCTCTACCTCTGCTAGGATGAGCAGTGAGAAGGGTTACCCACTAAGTGCTTGAGTGTGTGAATGATTAGCCTGACTGCAGTCTCAATCATGGTATGTCAGGGAGAAGGGACTTACATGAAATGTTGTGACTACTGTTGAGTGACATGGGAGATGAGCATTCTTAACATTGATATGAATTGTTTCTGACAACAGTTTCTTTCTCCTAATACAATTATATCTGCACTTCTAAGGAAGTAGATTACTCATAAACATATATCAACCGCAATGCAAAGTTGATAGCAGCCTTGTTAGACAAGCACAGATATTTGAATGATGTTCTCAAAATAAAGATAAGCAAAGAGGTGGAGTGTTAAAATGTTTTATTTTATATTGTGTGAAGAATGATTATTTACCTTGCTTCCAGTATGTCAGCCATTGACAAGTCTAACTGTAAATTACACAGGGGAAAGGTCAGGATCAGGATTTTCTTTTCTCTTGTACCTGCAATGTCAATTGACACTATGTATAGGTAACCCCTTTTGTGTCTTCACAATATAATGTGTGTTGCACATAGCGAGAAGAATTTGAACTGTGTCTTGTGAATGCGCTGGTATCCTGATGTTGTAATCCAGACATGGCTATGTTTTTATGAACATAATGATGCTTAATAAACATATAGTCATGTTGAAATACCACCAAGTTCAGGAAATATTAAAATGTATGCATTTACTTACTTGTTTCATAATGTTTCCTCTATTTTAGTACCTTTTTTCTGTCATCCTCATTTGTGCATCTTTTGGCATTGCACACTTTGGACTGGCAGTGGTCCCCAGCAGTCAACTACAGTTCAATGCCCAAGGAAACAAGTGAAATTTTAAATTTCGGCTGCCTTCTGTAGCACAAGCAAGCCTGGCACTGTTGCATTAATGTCAGCTCTCTGGATAGTACACAGTGAAGAAAATGCACATGGTAACTTAAGGTGTAAATGGAGTGATCTTAGAGAAGCAAAACAGTGAATGCCAGGTTTGAATCCAGTGAAGTGATAATTTTAAAGAGGGGGGTTCTGAATACATGTTTAGAAACATTTTGTGATATCATTACATTACTGTTTAAAATAATCAACTATTCCTTCTATTGGTAACAACATTTGAGCTGTTGTGTGTCCCCTTTAATGTTATTTGCCAGTACCCATAATTCTAATGTATGCCAGAAATTAAAATTCAGATGTTTCAAGGAGACATGAAAAGGATGAATGTAAATCTTCCTCTTGTCATTCCTATTTTTTTTCTCTGTCATTGTTTTTTTTAATATTTTACTGTCTTCTTGGCAGCAGGTAAACTAAGTTCCCTTCCTAAGAAAACAGTGAAAATGTTAATATAGTCTGCCTTTTGTAGTGCAAACAAGACTGGTGGTGGTGCACAGCCATCATCATCCTGGATAGTATTTAGTGAATAAATTCCATCTCTCAGATAACTATCCTTGTGGCAGATGGTATACCTGAAGTTAACTGAGTGAAATAAGACTGTTAATGCATGTTTTAAATCTAGTTAATTATTACATTTACAGAGAATGGTCTGAATACAAATTTAAACACAATCTGTGATATCATTGTGTTGTTTAAAATTGAACTATTCTCAGCATTGCTAATAACACATGAGCCTTTGCCTGTTCACTTTCACATTATTTTTCATTAACTGCATGTCTGATAGTGTGCTCCACAAAGTGCATTTCTGGTGTTGCAAGGGGATGTGAGAAGGGTGAATGTGTCACTTGAATGCGCTTCTTGCTCTGGTCATTGCTTGATATGCCTATTGATTGAATTCATTTTATTGTCAGCTTCTCTCTCATATTTGTCTAGTGCCTTTTGCATTTACTCTTTGTTCAGCAGTGTGAAATCCTAGTTCACTACCTAAGGGAAAAAACAAAACAAAAAAATATTTAGGTTGTCTTCTGTATTGCAAACATGTATGTGGTGGTCTACAGCCGTAAGCATTCTGGATAGCGCACAGTGAATAAATTCAACCTGTTGCGTAACTTTCTCTGTGGCACAAGATGTAGGTGTAGTGATCTTAAAGACTGAAGACAGCTAATGCAAGGTTCAATTCCATTTGATATATACTTTTATATATGGGTCAGACTGCCATTTGTCACAACATTTTGATTAGGAATGCATACAAGTACCATAACTCTCTTTATTTTACAAAATCTAATATTACAGCTTGTTATAGAAGCCCAATATATTGTATGTATAATGCACATACATAGGTATGATGAGCACAATATTTTTGTTGTAATTATTGAGTTATCACATATCATAACTATGTGTTAATGATAGTATGAAGTATGTACGTAACCTAGCCCCCACCATGTCTTACTCAGATCATGCAACTGCATGCATCTGAAATGTATTTACAAATACAATCAATGGTTGGACTTGAAATAGCTTGGCTAAGGCTGTCTTCAGCACAACCATCGTCACCACTACAGTGACATGAAGAGGTGCAAGAAAGAGGATGAATTTAAAACTGCCAACACCCCTCAGTTGTGTAAATATACTGATGCATAACTTTCCTTTGATATAACATTTATTAGCTAGTCAATGCAGTTATTCATTATGTTTTATATATATATATATATATATATATATATATATATATATATATATATATATATATATTCTACTGCACAGCTGCAGCAGAGATTGCAGAAAACAGTGAGGTGCATCAGGAGAGAGTAACTCCTGCTAGAGAGGCATGGTGAATGTATGCATCTGTTCTGATTCTCAGTCCATCACTGTGTATCATCTTGAACAGCCATACCTTAACTTATTATCAAGCCTATATGCCTACTCCAATAATTCTTGGTTATTGCATTAGGCAATCAGTACATCAGATGAATTGTGTGTGGGTTCAATACCCACAAACAGATATTTGATTTTTGTACAGGCTAATATTTATACAATACTTCAATACTGCATGGCATTAAAAATTCAATATTTGCAAATGTGGTTATTACCTTAGAAAGCAGATGTCTGAAATGGCACAGTGAAATACATGATTGTATTAGTCATATAATACCATTGTGAATGATTTATTTTATGACATAATATGCCTTCCAAACATGTCTGGAGGTGGCCAAGGTGTACTTACGTATTTCTTATATTGTTTTATATGTTGAAATAATTAAGTAATGTGACATGCCATTGATTTATTTATCTCTATTTTTGTCTCTGACCACTCTATCTCTCCCTTTTTTGTTAAACATTGCTTCTGAAAGCAAAAGGGCCATCAGCACAGGGAGGTTGACCGACCACTGGGGTTCAGCCCACCATCCCTCCACAGGCAGCATAGACTCCCAACACATCTAGGTAACAACCTGTCAGTGCTGGCTCCACAACTCCTGCCTTACCAGCCCCACCTGTATCAGGTAACTCTGTCCTGGCTGTTGGTGCAGTCGTACACTCCAGGAGCAGTAGTAGCGGAGGTGGTGATTTTGTCAAATGACAAGATCTAACAGGGCTGGTGGAGGGCATGATGGAGAGGAGCCTCAGTACCCAAATTGATAGGGTTGACAAGGTCTTGTGTTGTATTACAAAAATGATGCCACATCCAGCACTAACCTAAGCAGTTGACAGGGAGATAGTAATGACAGTTCTGAGGGTGACTATTAGATTCTCACCATTCTCAAACTTGACATAAATGTGCCTTCTAGGTCCCCTACCTATCCCTAATCATGGTGTCCATCAGCCTTTTCTGTCCATCACCATTCTTGTCTGTCTTGTATGTCCTGTAAGTCTGCACCTGCTACCTAACCTACCCTACCAACCTGACCTTCTCATTCCTAAGTCCCCTTCCACAACATTCATTTCTGTTTAGAAGTATACAGAAATCAGGCACCTGTGTCACACAAAAAATATGTCCATACATAGCTCTCGCAGCTTATAGCAAAATCTTGTGTGTTTTTGCCTTCAGCTGCATTACTATGGTGCCCTTTGTGCTGCAGTGCTTAGCTATATTTAGTAAGGGTTTTAATCTACTTTTAAAAAAGCTGAATGAGGAGAATGTATAGCTTACATTTATCATGAAGGTAATGAAGACTAATACATACATACATTTTCCTTTTTTGCAATCTGTTGTTAAATGGGAACATTGGGACGTAGGAGCTCCTATGTCATGTGTTTAGATAATACTCAGGTCTGTAGGTTTTTAGTGGAATACTCTGAAGGCTTGAATCTGAATGTATGTCAAACTGTTTTGAATGTGTTGCATGACACCTGTGGGGGTAAATGTTGGCTACACATTTTAACACACTACTATTCTGCTGCTATACTAATGTAATTGATCCCTCTTGTGAAGCCTCTGTTGTACAGATCTTGCATGAATAATGATGCTGATAAAGCAAATAGTAACACAACACAACACAACACAAATATGTGTAGGAAAAAACATGAACTAACGTGTCAGTATGTCTGTATTGTGTATTCTTGTCTCCAGCTGTCCACCTCTTCCCTCCACTTCTGTGTCATCCAATAAACTTCTTTGATTCACAACTGTTTTCATAAGCCATGTTTCCACCAGCATGCTTGGTCCCACATGTGTTTCATAATACACCTTTAGCATACATATAAGGACTGACCAACTACAACTGTCATGACAAATGTGTAAATCATGACACCTGAAACATGACCATTACCCATATCTGTTCTGTATTCCATTAGATTCACACACGGATGTATGTGTATAATGTTTCTTTGTGTGAAAGCTGGCACAAAACACCATAGACTACTGCTAATTCCCATTCAACCAGTTCAACACTAAAGATATTGTTACGTATGCCCTAATACTTTGCCATGAGCTTCACAGATCAGCTTGAAAGTGCTGCTATTCAGGCAGAGATTAAAAAAAAATCACAACTAGTAATTGTTTGTTTAGGTTGTACAACATCTGTGTTTGTTCTAAATTTTGATAAGTTATCTGGATTTCAGAGTGACACTGACTCGGTTAAGTCAGTCTGTTAATGTATGTTTGCACTCCAATGGTACACTTATCTGTGTTACAATGTTGGGTAGCCTATTTACACATAATCTATCACTGGTAATCTGCTGTCATATATAGGAAGTGTCTGTCTGTATTGTCAATGTGCGTTGTACAAGCATGAGACAAGACAAGAGTACAATTATCCCTGAATGAAGTGGCAGGAATGCTGGATTGATACTCCACTAGTTTACAACTGTGACTGTCATTGGCATCCCATACTGAGAAACAGGTGCATGTCCCTCACAGAAATGCAATGTATATGAAGGAAAATATATAACTCTTAGCAGAGGAGTATGTCATTACAGTACTATTACATTGTCCTGCTCTCAAATATGCATTTATCCCAAAACCTGTGATGCACACTACCAGTGGTTCCAAACAGTGAATTTTTGCTAATTACAAATGTGCTTGTTCATATCATTAAGTCCAGACTTCATCTGTGATGCTTGTGACTAATGCAGTGGTCTCCGGATTGTATGACTAGATAGGTAACAGGTTCAGTTCTTACTTTGGGAAGCTTGTGTGTGTCTCAAAGGAAGTATAGTGACAGGTAACTAATGTTTCAGTGTCAAATGTACTGTGTCCACTTCCACTGAAGAGTATGCATTTAACTTCATTCACAGCTGTCTCTACACTTTATTCCACTTTTAACACAAACATCCTCTCTGCAACACAATGATGAGGTCATCCTGTCAAAATTTTACTTTCTCCCCTTATGAGGCAGACTTGTCCCGTGGCACATGCAGCCAATACTGTTTTATATATATATATATATATATATATATATATATATATATATATATATACATATATATATATATATATATATATATATATATATATGTGTGCGTGTGTGTGTGTGTGTGTGTGTGTGTGTGTGTGTGTGTATGTGTGTGTGTATGTACATATATATATATATATATATATATATTTATATAAGTATTATATTTATATATATATATATATATATATATATATATATATATATATATATATATATTATATTATATTATATAAAGATAGTGTGTTAGTATTCAAAAACGTGCACTCTGATTGGTCAGCCCAACCACCATGACCATTATAAATCGAGCCTATACCAATATATAAAAGTTGGTCACTAAAGTGTGACTGGATTTTCTTCTATTAATTTGTGCTCTGGAACTCAACATTTCAAGTGTCCAAAATTTTGCTTCATATTTTAGGTCTGTCCCTCATAAAATGTGTGGTTTTCTGGCAAATGACTGAGGAGTGAAGTTACTAAATAATGACAACGCAATGCACAATAGCATAAATCCTGTTATTCTAGCAGCTTTCTACATTTCATAGGTTCACAGGTTGGTGCTAGGCTATCGGCCCTAGGGCCTATACAAGCCTAGCCATAACAATTCCCTGACTATTTCTTCCCACACTATTTACTTCCCTGGACCCATGTCTAGCAGGGTGACTGATGTGATCCCCGGGGAGAATTTCCTTTCTCCCATCCAATTGTCAAGGTTCCTTTTGAAGAGGGTCAAAGAGGAGCTCTGCTTGACATGTATGGGCAGTCCATTCCAGAGTCTGGGAAGTCTCTGGGTCAGGAACCTATCTCTCCAGCATGTTTTGTTTATTGTGATGACAAGGTTTAGATCCCTGGAGCATGTGGCTCTGAGGGATTAGGATTTCTTTAAGTGCAGCATGTCCATCAGCTCTGGGTTTGACATAGCTTTGTATGTTAAGCAGAGATTGCCTCTGAGTAGACAATATGCGACAGAGTATAGCTGGAGTTTTTTAAGGCGGTCAGCATAGGGCATCTGCTTTAGGCCTGTGATTTTTTTTAGTGAGGTATTTCTGCAGCCTTTCCAGTTGTTGCAGATGTCTTGAGAGGTACATACCAAATGGGGCATTGTATTCTATAATGGGTCTAATGAGGGATGAGTACAGTGGGACAATGACCTCCTTTTTTTCTGGATGAAAAGCCCTTAGTAATGAGGTGTGCTACATAGAAAGATTTCCTGACTGTTGTGGTGATGTGATTATCAAAGGTGAGACCACTGTTCACCTGTGTCCCTAAGTCTCTTATCACAATTTCAGTGTTTAGTATACTGCCACCTATGTGGTAATTCATGGGTACATGTTTTTTCCCAAAGGGGATAACTATACATTTCTTGGCATTGAGGTTGAGCCCATGGCTCTGGCACCAAGCATCTGTTTCTGTAAGGCCCTTTTGTAGAGTATCCACATCATTTGGGGATTCAATAATGGCTCCCAGTTTGCAGTCATCTGCAAACTTTTTTAGCCAGATTCACTTAGTGTTGGCCTGTACTTCAGAGAAGTAGATGCCAAACAAGAGCGGTCCCAGGACTGAACCCTGAGATACTCCACTTGTCATTTGTCTGGAGCTGGATTTGGAGTTGGCTACTTTTACAGTGTGGGTATCAGTAAGCCAGTTGGCAACCCATCGAGTGACGTAGGAATTAATGCCCAGCTTAGTAAGTCTATCTATGATTCCAGAGTGGGGGATGATGTCAAAGGCCTTGGCGAGGTCCAGATAGGCTGTGTGAACCGCCTTACCCTCGTCCACAGCTCTGGAAACTGATTCAAAGAAGTCAATCAGGTTCAGAAGACAAGATCAGCCCTTCACAAACCCAAACTGGGTGGGGTTCAGTGTTTGAAGGTTGCCAATGTCTTTGTTTATAAGTTCCATGATAATACGTTCCATGGCCTTGCAGATCAGGCTCGTCAGACTAATGGGGCAGTACTTCCCGGGATCCAAGGTGGATCCCCCTTGTGGAGTGGGTAGCTGTGTGCCACTAAGTGGGCATGAAGCCTGAGGTGAGTCTATGATTAAACATGACACTTAGGTGAGGTGCCAGTTCATTTTGCAGTTCATGTAATATACAGCCCAGAATGTCATCTGGTCCCATGGATGCTGTATTCTTAGCTTTGGAGAGTGTGTTTTTACCTGTGTGGCCATTATTACCAGAATTTGGCAATCTTCTGGTATTGAGATGGGCTGTTTAGGGGGTGAGAGGGGGTGAAGTTGACACTGAATCGATCTGCCAGGATATTGGCAATATCCTTGGGATCAGTATATTTAATGCCATTCTGTTGTAGCTCAGAGCAGATCTGAGCATTGCCATTTATATTCTTGACATAGTTATAGAATGCCTTGTGGTTGTCTTTGGAATCTTTGGCAATTTTATTTTTGGAGGATTTTATGATTGTTCTCAGCTTCTTACTGAGGCTGGTAAGGGAGTTTTTTTGTATCCTGGGATTTTCCTCTTTTCTGCAACAGTTTCTTCCTTTTCTTGTAAAGTTTGTTTATGGCAGGGAACCACCAGACTGGCTTCCTTTTTTTGGAGGAGAGCATCTTGGTTCTATTTGGGATGGCATGGTTCATGCATGAGTGGATGTGCTCGTACAGTGCCTTAATGTAGGATTCAGCATGGGTGTCATGAAGTTTGTCACTTCTGACTTGAGTAGCATGAAGTTGGCTTTGGAGAAGTTTTTTATGGAGCTTTCCTTACTTGGGGGTGGGGGTGGGATGTGGATGTTAAGGGTGATTAGCTTATGGTCAGACCTGACCAACTATGGGGTGACCATAAGTGTGGAGCATCGATTTCCCATGTTGGTAATGACCAAGTCTAGGAAATTGGAGCCCCTGGTGGGACTATGGATTAGTTGATCTAGGGCGTTGGAATTTATGAATTTCAAGAACCGTTGGGCAAAGGTGTTAGTACATGAGTAGTTTTCCCAGTTAATGGCAGTGTAGTTGAAATCACCTAGTATTAGGGTGTTTGGTTGTATTTTAATATTTTCCAGTATGTTTAGAAAGGTGTAGTGAGAATCTTGGAGGAACATTTACAATAGGTACCTCTGTTCCTATTATTTAAGGCTCTGCAACATTTCTTGAGCTAAAAGATTGAGATGTACATACTGAGGGCATAGGCAATACAAGGAAAATCAGGTATGTTCTGCAAAACTAAAGAGATGTACCTGATTTTTCTTGTATTTTTGCTCTGTCTCTCTCATACCAGTAAACTGTCCAGATTTTGCCAGGTTTTTTTCCTAACAAAAAAAAACAAAACAAAAAAACAATGGAAATCTTCCTTTCTCTGGCTTGCTTTCCAAAGCATTGATGTACTGTAGCAGTGTGAGAGCATAAGTCCCATATGCATGCGCAGTACATCAACTAAGAGGAAGAATGCAGAAACAACGCAGAGGAAGACCTTGCCACTATTATACAAAGACCTCATTTAAGAAAAGTAATTTCTTCCTTAAATAATGTCATTGTATAATAGCAGTAACTGACTTGTGGATGTGGGTATATTGAAGATTTACCTACAGTTGGCTTTGTTTAATCACTCGAGCTTCACTCTGTTGATCAAACCATGCCAGCTGTGGGGAAAATCTTCAATATACCACACCCATTCACCGGTTATTATTGATATATATATATATATATATATATATATATATATATATATATATATATATATATATATATATATATATATATGTGTGTGTGTGTGTGTGTGTGTGAGTGTACATTATACAAATATATATATATATATATATATAATATATATATATATATATATATATATATATATTATATATATATATATATATATATATATATCTGGTTTAACTTCATAATCTCAAAATGCTGAAATCTTGAATTTCAGCATTTCAAAACTATGAAGCCAAGCCATTCACAATCCCGAAACTCACAATCACGAATCACACAGTCACAAACATACCTACACCATACACCACATAACACACACACCATTCCACCCACAGCACACAAACCACACAACCCTCCACCACATATAAGCAGGGGGGGGGCAATCCCTGCATACTCCCCCCTACTTATATATACCAACTTCGAGATCGCACATAAAAAAACTCACATCACGGCATTCTGCACTCTCTCATACACAAATATACATCACACATACACAAACACCATCAAATCCAACATTCACTCTCATACTTACACTTCCCTACCCTTACCCACACATACAACATACAAAAACACACACAAACACTCACTCACTCACCTTCAATTTCAGACACCATACCAGTCAAACACTTCACACAACATACCGGAAATGCATAAGCGCGGATTTAAGATATTCGGCATTCTGCATTTTCAACTTCAAGGTCTCAGAATGCTGAATCCGAGATTTCAGCATTTCCAGATTTTATATATATATATATATATATATATATATATATATATATATATATATATATATATATATATATATATATATATATGGGTTCCCTTCAGAATCTCAAACTACTCAAATCCCGAATTTCAGTAGCCCAAGACCAGAAGGGTGAACGTGCAGAATACAGAAGCCCCAAAAGTGCGAAATTCAAAATCCCGAAGTTTGGAGATTTTGAATTAGCAGTTCTGGTGTTGCGGTGTGTGAGTGGGTTTTTGGAGATGTAGGTAAGTGTTTGTGTTTTACGGGTTTTGGGTAGGAGCTTTAGTGTGTGTCTGTGTGTTTTGTTAGTGTGATGTGTGTGTGCGAGGGGAATGTAGCTTGTGTGGTGGTGTTTTTGTGTGTTTGTCTATGTAGTGTGACCTCGGAGTTAGTATATTTAAGTAGGGGGGATGTGGGGGTGCAGGGGGTCTTGCCCTCCTGCTTGTATGTAGGGTAGGTATTTATATATGTGAAGGGAGGTGTATGTTTGTGTTTGTGTCTGCAGTATGTTTAGTGTAGAATTCGCGATTTTAAATTTTGCACTACTGGGGTTTCAGGCTTTTGGATTTTCAGCTTCATGGTCTCGAGATACTGAAATGTGAGATTTCAGTATTTCGAGATTATGAAGTGAGTCTATATACATATATATATATATATATATATATATATATATATATATATATATATATATATATATAAAAGAACTGCAGACTGTCAAAAAGTTGTCCAAACACTTATAAATCCATAAATGTTTTGGATATGAAAGAAAAATCACTTCACTTTCTATAGTAGCTTTGAAATCTTTTAATCCAGTAGTTGAAATCTTTTAATCGAGCAGTAAAAAATGTCTACCAAGACAACAGTATAAGAAAACTTGAAATAAATGTGAAATAAAATGAAACACTTGTATTTCTGAAGAAGTTCAACTGTTAAATAACTTTAAATTGAACTTGACAACGAACGAAAGAGCTTAAATACAAGTTAAATACAAGATACAATACACTGTTAAAATTTTTTTTCTGTGTTTTCTTTTTTTTTTTTTTTTTTTTTTTTATATGTTCAAACATTTGGTCTCGACCATGTAATGTTCGACATTTTGGATGTTCAAACATTTAACATAGACCCTATATATATATATATATATATATATATATATATATATATATATGTATAAAATATGTGTGTGTGTGTGTGTGTGTGTGCGCGCACGTGTGTGTGTGTGTGTGTATGTGTGTGTG
>NC_056734.1:441233386-441260886 GCF_019279795.1 Protopterus annectens | reverse complement strand
GTGATCTTCTAATGAACAACCATACAAACATGAACCCTAAATACCCAATATACTCAGTATAGGGTAACTTAAGTCTCCCATAACTAAAACGTTTATACCTGCCAAACAGAAATTAAAAGTTTCATTAATTTATTAATTATTGATATTCATATTATAAAGTTTAAGATTTTAGGGGCCATACCATTTTTTGTTTAAATTAGGGAACGTAGATCAACCTTTTATTTGTAAAGTCTACTGACCACAAATAATTGGTACTTCTGTTTTAGAATAATGAACTATAGTTACTCTTGTCAGCTTAAGATAGCTTTTGACAAAGATTGACACATCCCTCCCTTATTATGCTTTGCTGCTGTAATGGATGCTTTTATAGTCTGTAATCTCTTAAAAAATCCTTGCTATAATGCTGTTAAACTGAATACTTAGTCTTCATGTCTGAAAGTTTAACAGGAATGTGAACAAATAGTTAATATTTCTTTTTATTTGTTTTTCCTTTTCCCATATTTTTCTTTGTTAACCCACTGTATCACTTCATAGCCTTGTTAAGAAACCAAAGAGTTGTGGCATACTGTCTAAGAAATACTTGTTGATAACAATATGAACTTAAATTAGTTTGATGTGGCATTCCTTGTGTGCTTCCATCTATCTGTCTGTATGGTATATGGTTTATAATCAATGATTTCTAATTTCTAATGTCTTATGTGCAAATTCTGAGCCCTGACTACTTAATAGTTATTCTTTGTCTAATCCAGCTCTACATGTGGTATGTCCAGGATTTTTGGAATTGTATACCATCTACCAAAATGTGGTTCCCATCCTTCACAAGTGTAGTGTCCTAACCGCAGGAAGTACAGCTTTAAAAAATACATAGCTAGCCAGATGTATATAAAACAAACCACAATGAAAAGCCATTCAAATAAATTCTAACACATGTAATTGCATAAAATAAGAGACAGTATTTATACTACCGGGATAAATTTGGCAAGGACATTGAGTGAACTTCCTCTACTCATCTTTGTGTTGACGAGTGGGACCATTGTTTTCGTGGTAGTTCCTGCTTCCATTCCGGGTGCATTGGTGGCCTGGGGAAGCAGGAGGCATACTGACATGGCGTTGGAAACTGTTGCTGATAATTTTGTTTCCTTTTTGGAAAATAGTATTATGTCTGAGGAGAATAAGGCAGATGAATCTTTGGCTGAAATGAATAAAGTGACCAGACAGGAATGCAAGGCAATTGATTTGGAATTAAAGTCAGTTGTGACTTCACATCAACAAGGGAGGAGAAGGACTGTGCTTGAGTTATGTGGAAGGTGGTCGAGCCTTCCCATCTTGATAAAATACTTAAGTGTAAGCATTCTAATAAAGGAGTGCAGGCAGAAGTGAAGGCAGTCAAACCGTCACAGGATTCAGAATGCAGGTTCCAGAAGGAACTTTTTGCTGAGGTGACTATGAACAGCAATAAAGTTGTTGTTATAACCCTCCATTCGGGAGGGTTGCATGATGGTATTTTGCAGGATTTGTTGGTGGTGAGTGAGACATAGAGTGGTAAAGACATTTCTTGGAGGGATATAATGGACAAAATACAAACAGAAGACTCAGAACTTATACATAAGGATGCTGTCAGGAAAAGTACATTCATGTGGATGCAGTAAGGAAGAAGGGAAGAAAAGAAATAGAAGGAAATGAGTCAGAGGTTAAGCAGAGAGGAAATGTCACTATAAGGATCTACAGTAAAGAAGAAAGAGGACTGGAAAGATATGAGGTAGGGAACAACATCATTTCTCAATTGGGAATTAAACCTAGAGAGCGAAGAGCTTTTATTCATATAAGCAAAGAGACATTTTGTAACATTATTTTTGAAAAAGACTTGTAATGGGAAAATTGGGGGGGGGGGGGTATGAAACAAAAGAAAGACTGTGCTCCTTGGAACTTATATTTGTTTAAAGTTTTTTATACGGAAACCAAGAAAAAATACATATACAATTTAGGACTGAAGTTGAAATAGAGACTTATAAAAAGACACAAGTAATTAAAGAAATAATGGATGTTTCCAAGGTGTATAACACAGGTCTATGGATTGGGGGATGGGACTGCAATGTTATACTGAAAATGGAAAATGAAAAATGTATGCATATTCATGGTATTATAAATGTTGAGGGTCATAAAGGAGTTGTGAAATATTGGGGTCAACTGAAACTTTTTTTTTTGTGGAAAGACAGATCATTTGATTCTGAATTGCATTAAGAGCAAATATTATATTTGTGTTGAAAAAGAACATGATGCAAAAAATGTGAATCAAGTGTTATAAATGTAATACGATTGGGCATATGTGGACGGATTTTAATGAAGGGAAGGATGAGGTAGAAAAAGCAAGTATGTTTGAGCAAGAGGAGCAGGAACAAACGCAAGAAGAAACTGAAATAATAAATCAAGAAGAGCAGGGACCGATGCAAGGAGAAGAGGTGGTCGTAAACAAAGGAAAGGAAGATGGAAATGAACCACAAAAAAGAAGAATTGAACATAGAAGAAGGTTCTGAGATTAGCGATGAAGAAGATCTTAGCTGAAAAATAGTTAAAGGCAAAAAGAACTACTCATTAGTCACTAAAACGTCAGCAGAAAGGGTGGCAGAAATAAAACTTTACTAAGAAACACAACACTGCCACAGAAGACGTGCAGGACTCACAGCTAGTAAATAATAAAATATAAAATATGAAATTTATTTTATACAATGGTTAAGCATTTTCATCCACATAAAATCATAGTAGACATCTTCAGAACCAAAGGAAAATAATTAGCCCTCCTACATTTATATCCTTAGTTCAAAATGTCATACCCCAATTAACAATCTTAAAGATACATGACCTACTAAATAGTCAATCTGTGAAGTCAAGAACGCAAAATAATAATGAAACAAGGTCTACATAATCATACATAAACATTTTTAATTAAATAGTATAAATAAATATTATAATAATTATTGCAATATTCACTATGCAATCAATTCATTAAATAATGCATATACAAATTAACAGATATATAATGAATAAATAAATGCATAATATGACATTCAAACAACCTGGAATAAAATACATGCCACTCAGTCCTTACTCATAAAAATCAGTTGTTTATAAATTCATTGTCCAAAGTTTAAAAATACTGGCTATAGATATATTTTCATTACACCTGGTTGATCCTGTGCATTAAGCTTCAACTGCCATGACAATTCCCTGGGTTCCTGTACAGTTTCACAGGGTCCACCCATGGGATTTAGTTCAACTTTCTTGAGTATTACAAACTGAAACATTTTTTAGGTGGTAAACTCTATTTTATGCTTGTAAAGAGCATTATTCAAATTCATTTTACGTATATCATAGCTATGCCCATATATTTAATGACCTTTTGGTCATCCCTAAATAAAATGCTCCACAAGGATCAAACACAGCAATATATATATATATATATATACTACATCCTTTGTTGAACATTTACAACCATCAACTAATCAAATCTTGGATCATAAATGCCCCACTAAAACAAACTCCTGTTTGAGAATAAAAGTGCATTGACTACATCACCCACATTTTCTCATACCTCTCATAGGTATAGAATGTTGGGGGACTTGTTTTTCAAAAACAGTTTTTAAGTTCCTGCCTCACTTATAAACTATCAATGGACATTCACTCTCAATTCCTGCCCCTCTTATAAACTATCAATGAACTTTCACCCACCACTTTTGATATACTTTTATCAGTATAGAAAATAGCCCAATATTTGGAAATGATTTTCCTAACCTCAGCATTCAAAAGATGTTATCTAAGGACAAGGCTTCTACTGAAGCCAGAAGTGGTTGAAGGAATAGACATTTTTTTCCTGTGTAGCAGTTTGTTCAAGAATAAGGCTGAATCTATTGTGTCTTAAAGCTTCTACCTCCTTTCTTTTTTACCAGTGAAATGGTCCACGTAACTCCTATCCAGGAACATTCTGACCAACTTATTGCATTCATCCCCAAACACTACATTGTCAGTGATTATTCAAGAAATCATAACTAATTGTTCCTTTACCAACGTTCTCTTCTGAGACAAGGGGTGACTACTCTGATAATGCAAATAAACATTTGAAAAAGTGGGTTTCCTATAAATGTTAGATTTAAAATGGTTGTCTTCTTTGTATATGGTTATATCCAAATAATTAAAAGACTCTTCTGAAATAGTACACATAAACCTTAAAAAATAGGTGATGGAATTAGGGTCTATATTAGAACACCGAATGTTCAAAATTTTGAGTGTTGTAATATCGACCTGTATTCAGTGAATGCTGAAAATATCGAAGAAACAAAAAATCTAATTTTTTCCTAGGGAAAGAATTTGGTTGTCCATTTCTGTTGCTTCGGTATTTTCAGTGCTGTGGTGGAAAGTTACGGGTCGAGTTCAGGTAAGTGTGTGATTGTGTAGATGTGAGGGTTAGGGTGGGTTAGTTGAGTTAGGGTTAGGGCGCAGGTCAGGTAAGTGTGCGATTGTGTGGACGTGAGGGTTAGGGCAGGGTAGGTGAGTTAGGGTTAGGGCACAGGTGAGGTGACTGTGTGATAGCGATGAACCTTAGGGCTAGGGTTTGGGTTAAGGTAAGTGGATAGTTAGTGGTGTATGTATAGTTTAGTGTAGGGTTAGGTGTAAGAGTTTAGGTGTATGTATGTGGATTACTGTTTGTTTAGTGTGCTTGTGTTGTGTGTATGTGTTTCGGAACAGCAAATTTTTTCCCTAGGAAAAAAATTCGCTGTTCTGTATGTTCGATGTTTTAAATTTTTGATTCATAGGGTTCGATATTAGAACACTAGAAATTTTGAACGTTTGGTGTTCTAATATAGAGACATGGAGTTAATGTAACTAGTAAACGCATCCAATTTATCTCTAATATCTTTCCACAAAACAAAAATATCATCAAGGTATTGAGTAAACAGTAACCAACTTTGCAGAAACTGAGATTTTAAAATCCAATTCCATTCCAATGCCCACATCAGAAGGTTTGCATAAAGGGAGACACATACTGCACCCATTGCGACACTTTGTATTTGCTTGTAGTGTTCACCCTCAAAATAAACACAATTATTATCAAGGACAAATTCCATAAAACTCGTCAGGATTATAAAATCATCTGCAGAAAGAGAGTGGCAACTTATTAGTGGTTCAGAAAACTCTCCTTACCTTCTGAGAGTGGAATGCAACCAAACAGGTCAATAACATCAATACAAAGAAACAATGTTCCCTCAACAAACACATCAGAGGTGAAACTTCTCAAAAAAATCCCATGAGTTTATAAAAAAATGTATGTCCAAACGCTTTTAATTTCCAGTCTATATAAAGCACAAATGCATAGGTCTTGGAATATTTTGACGAAACAGTGGTCCTCATAGGAGGACTGGAAGCATCCTTGTGCCCTTTGGAAATACCAAATATCACAGTTTCTCTATAGTGAGAAATTTAACAACTGCATTAGTAATAAGACCATTTAAACAAAGCGCTTCTAGAAACATAAGCAACATTGATCTCATTAATAGACACCGGAACATATTTTTTGACATCAAGCAATAATTCTAACATTTTGTTAGTGTAATTGAAAGAGTCCATTAAAACCAAACCATCTCCATTGTTGGGCTTCATAATTCTAATAGAAGTATCATGACTCAATTTGTGCAAGAAATCCCTCTCTTTGTGACCCAAATTATATGCAAAAGATTGATGGGACAATTGTCCTAATGATTAAATGTCCCACCTACTGGGACACCAGAGGGGATATATATACTTTTCTTCTTAAATTCCTCTACTTGAGCCTCTTTGTTATTGTTAAAAATAATTGATACATTTAATTTCCTGATTAACATTTTAA
This sequence comes from Protopterus annectens, assembly GCF_019279795.1. Lineage (NCBI taxonomy): Eukaryota > Metazoa > Chordata > Ceratodontiformes > Protopteridae > Protopterus > Protopterus annectens. The sequence goes on along the minus strand of NC_056734.1, from coordinate 441,255,008 downwards.
GTTCTAGCAAGCAGTCAGAGACATCAAACTTAGAAGAAGGGACAAAAGTAAAGGTCCTTACTAACAAGTTAAAATGTACATCAGTGATGTCCACACTAGAGTAGTTAAATATTTAAAGCCTTGCCAGGTGATGACATTTGGACTTTCTGCACTGTCAGGGAGGATACATGTTAATGAATCTTGGAACAGTCCTGGCCTTGGTCATGGCCCCGTGGACCCTTGGATTTTCCCCTACTTGGTAAAGGGGTCCTTGTGGTACTCAGTGATAACTCTTGCTGGTTGAATGGTCTCTCTGAGTGCCGGGTGGGCAGAAATTTTAAAGGGTCATAATTAAATGTCATTTGATTGTCCTGATGAATACTGGTACTTACTTCCTCCTCACCAACTGCAACATTGGTGGGGTGGTGTCTAAATCCAAGAGCTCTACATCAAAATTTCTCACCCCCCCCCTTAGATTTGGGTATGAGATAAGCAGAATTACATCTATAAGCCATTTCATCTCTTTCAAATTTTTTCATTTTCCTGGTTTTAATGACTCCAACTTGCTGGTCAACATAACTGAAAAATTTAAAATAAGCATCTGAATATTGATCAAACAGCAGGTCAGACTAAATGCTTGTTTCAACACTGTTAATTTATTGAGATAAAACTTCCATCTTTTTAATGTTCTCTCTAATTAAAATTATAATCAGTTCTGAACCATGTTTATTAAACATTTCAACCAACTTAAAATATAAACCAGAACTATAGGAAATTCCACTGGGAAACTACAGATGATAGATGAATCAATCTTTTATATGGGTCTATATAATTTAATCAAAATACGTATTTATTGAACACTAATCAGTGAAACTCATTTCAGTGAACCCCGGACTTTTTCCCCAGGGTTAGGAAGCACTTGGCCATCGCTGCAACATTTCCCTTTTTGTCACTGTAGTGCAATCTCAGAAATATGTATAGTTGGGGGGATGGAGGGCAAAGCCCCCCACTTAGGTGGGTGTGATTTAGTGTCATGTCTGTACTGGAGTGCTGGTGGGTGAGTGGTTACTAACCCCTTTTATACACATGCGTGGTTCAACATTGTTTATTTGTATATTGGTCCCAAAACTGCCCCTCATTAAATTAGCAATACCTATGCTGTTGTTATTATTAAACCCATACAAAAGGGGACCATTTGAATGAAAATTTCTTGAAGTATTAAGTCTGTCAACTAGACCTGCTCATACCTGAATGGTGGAAGAAATGGAGATATCCATTTATTCCACAGTGAATTCTTTCGATCATCTATAGAAGAATCCAAAGAAAGATTACTGCTGGGAGAATTATTCAAATGAGCAGTGTTAGCTTCATAAGGTCTGTCCATGCCATCTGCAGATGCGGTAATACGATGCTGCAAATGATCCAATCTTTGTGTGAGAAACTGTATGAGGACAGTAAGTTCACCAATAAAGCACAAGAAACTGCTCAATCTCAGTAGACTTAAGAAAAGCTGTGCTGTCACTGGTATCTTTATCACCAGAAGCAACAGACAAGTCCTGTGAGTCTTTAAAGACATCTTAAAAGCCACTGTACAACTATTCACTGCTCAGTAAAACTTCAGCAATAAAAGTGGCAGAAATAAAACTGCACTAAGAAACACAACGCTGCCACAAGAGGTGCAGGACTCACAGCTAGTAAATAATAAAATACAAACTATAAAATTTATTTTATACAATGGTTAAGTGCTTTCATCCGCATAAAACAGACTTCTTCAGAACCAAATGAAAATAATTAACCCTCCTACATTTATATCCTTAGTTCAAAACATCATACCCCAATTAACAATCTTAAAGTTGTATTAGGAAAATTAGCTTATTTAGGTACTGTATTTAATAAGCCAGTAAATATTTGAAAAGGAAATTATTAATACTATGTTCTTTTTATATGGGGATTAAGAAATGAACACTATAAAGAGAGGAATATTGTATGTAAGAAAAGAACAAGGGGGCTTGTGGTTAATAAACTCTATTATATATTTAGCATCCTTGAACTTTTATAAAATGCTTAAATGCTTAAGGGAAAAATGAGACTTTAATAATTAAAATATTAAAAGATGGACCAATGGAGAAAGGAGGTGCATCCAAAGGAAGGGTAGTGTATTCTTCTCTGGATGTTTTTCCTCCCAGCCAACATTATTAACTAAGACTACCTCCTATCTAACCCTAAGAAGTCACTGAATTTGCCTGCTCAACCTGGTTACAAGAAAGCTACTCCTGAGTGGACTCCCCAACATAAAGGTTTTTGTGGAATTATTCTACTCCAGGTGTTTTTCCTCCCAGCCAACATTATTAACTAAGACTATCTCCTATCTAACCCTGAGAAGTCACTGAATTTGCCTGCTCAACTTGGTTACCAGAAAGCTACTCCTGAGTGGACTCCCCAACGTAAAGGTTTTTGTGGAATGTATGTACCTTAAGGAATTTACCAACAAACTAGCCATTATAAGTCATACGAAAATATATATAAATGCTGTTTTTCTGCCCTCATGAGGTACGCTTTTAGCAGCTAACTGCAAACCGCCTACTACTCCTCCCCTCCCCCAGCCACGAACCTAATATAATCCTAACTGCAACAAACTGGGATCAGCTACTCTCTTCTACTTGCTATCCTTCCTCTTGCCACAAGGCAGCAGCATCTACCAATAAAAAAGAAATCCTTACACTACTCCCCTGAGGATTTTTAACTATAACTAATTTCTCAGTTCCAATCCTGAGGTAACAACTTTACCTCGGAGGTTTAACTATTTCTAGCTCGCTGCAGCTATTTCTATCCTACTCCCATCTGCTTATCTGTTTCATATCTACTCACTCCCTGCATAAACCCAAACTTTGTCTCTTCTTTTCTAGCCTTTTCATTACATTTTCCCGCTTACCTTAGTTCCCTAACTATAGTTTCTGATACTTTTTTCTGTTACACTCTCCTTACTCATGCCCCCCTCCTCCTGTGATCCCTATACTTCCTACCTGCCTCTACTCCTCCCAATTTCTATCTCACCTCCTCTTTATATCTCCACCCCTATTGCCACCTTTCCCCCAGAATTTACTTATTGTCGTCACTAACTGGGGCGCCATCTTTTAAACCCAACCCCTGTAACGCTCACATCTCCCAGATACCTGTCCTGCGGTCTGGCTGCTTAAACTCGCCTCTCGGTAGGTTAACTTTCTTTTTCATTAACATCTGACTATGCTACAAAGTGCTCGCAGTGTTACCAAACTTGCTGATAATTATAATCAGCTATGAATGTTCGAGGATAAACTGTCTTACAATGTTGCCATCCTCGCAATGAAAATTATTTCAGCCTAGTTGTGTCTACTCTTAACAGTTGAGAGTGTGCACTAGAGATCCTTGGTGCCAAAAACAGTTATTTGAGACAGATTTATCCTCTGTGCTATTTAACTATAAACTGTATTTCACATTAGTTAATATCCATAACCCCATATCAGCATTTCTATTATTTGAGCTCCTTTGGCTTTAAATAGTAAACGGGGTTTATAATACATTACTTGGGACTCATTTGCTGCCTCAGGATTTCTTGTTTGAGCTTGGACGATTATGTTTGTTTTTGGTCTTACTATTTGTTAAGCGGTAAATACCACATCAAGCTTACTAGCTAAAGAGTGTTGCAAGCAATAGCGACAGGTTTCTTTTTTTCTAGTTGAGTATAAGAAGATAATGTTTTATTGAAGTACTGTGATTTCTTAAACGGTAACTGATCGCACTAGCCTAAGCGTGCTGCAAACATAACAGTGTTTTGTCCTTCTCAAGTAGATTATTAGGTCCCTATCGCAATAACTGTAGCGATAGCAACTATTAATACCTCCTTACACTGCTTATTGTTCTATACCATTTTTAAACAAACTGCAACGTAATTGTCTTTTATTCCTCTCCTTGAACTACCTATAGTCATGTTTATAGCCTAGTTATAATGCTTCACTTTCTGTTTCACGCAGCTATTGTTAATATCAGGGATATGTAACCATCAGCACTGTTTTAGCCTCGTGGCATTGTAATTGCCCCAGAGCGGAAAAGTGAATGTTTATTGTCATACTTGATTTAATCACTGCTTGATTAAGCCAACTTATATGCTGATTTACTGTTGTCATAACCTACCTGTTCTATATTTACATACTAGCCCTGTCTCCTCATTACTCCGCTTGAATCTTTAGTGTGATTAGATTGAATTTGAAGTTTTTCCTGTACTGTCATAACTCTGCCTTGTATTACTACCTGAATCTCGTCCCCTTCTACCACTCTAATACTACCCTCCCAAACTATCTTACTTAACTGTATCAATTCTCTACTCCTTATTTATATTCATTACTTACTGCTCATTTCTGAATATTCCTCTCTCCTCTGACTTTAACCTAACTACTACCTTATTCCGCTACCTCATTACCTGTAGCTCTTAACAATACAAAAGGGAAAACCTAACCCAGTGTGTCTCTTTCCTTTTACAATATTCTACTGCGGGTGTTTTTCCTCCCAGCCAACATTATTAACTAAGACTACCTCCTATCTAACCCTGAGAAGTCACTGAATTTGCCTGCTAAACCTGGTTACCAGAAAGCTACTCCTGAGTGGACTCCTCAATGTAAAGGTTTTTGTGGAATGTATGTACCTTAAGGAATTTACCAACAAACTAGCCATTATAAGTAATACGAAAATACCTATAAATGCTGTTTTTCTGCCCTCCTGAGGTATGCTATTAGCAGCCAACTGCAAACCGCATGCTACCCCCCCCGAGCCATGAACCTAATATAATGGGGGAGTATCAATATTCGTCAAAGATACCCACACCTCCAGGTTGGTGGCACAGCAAGAAGCATCAGAGACTATCCATGTGCAACTAACAGTGGGTAAAACTGCCTTCCAGTTTATAGCCTGCTACAGACCACCCTCCCAAACCCAGGAACCCCACTTGGCCTTCCTGAGAACACTAGAAAATATGAAGGTCTCTCCAAACACCATTATATTGGGCAACTTCAACTACCCAAACATAGACTGGGAGCATTACTCTAGCCCCAACACCCTAGCCCAAAGGTTCCTAGAATTTATAAACTCAAATGCTATGGAACAACTTGTTACCACTCCCACAAGAGGGGAAAACATACTGGACCTGATCATCACCAACATGGGGACTCTATGCTCCAGACCAGAAGTGTATCCCTCACTGGTAAGATCAGACCATAAACTAATCTCACTGGATATTCACATCCCGACTCCACCCCCTGACCAGAAATCTACAGTGAAAAACTTCTCTAAAGCAAATTTCACACTCCTCAAAACCGAGGTGGAATCCTTCAAAGCCCCCGGGCCTGTGGAAAATATGGCCCAGACCACAGAATCCTTTATAAATGCATTCTATGAACACCTTCAGGAATGCATGGATCATGCAATCCCAAATAAAACCAAGACCCAATCCTTCAAAGGCAGACGTCCTGTCTGGTGGACCCCAACCATAAACAAACTATACAATAGAAGGAGGAAGCTACTACATGATAGAGCAAAATCCCAAAAAGGGAAGGCATCTCTGATCAGTATTAGCAAAAAACTACGGGCACTCATAAAATCGTCTAAGGCCAGCCTAGAGAGAAAAATTGCACAGGACACTAAGGATAATCACAAGGCTTTCTTTAGTTATGTTAGGAACCTGGGTGGGAATTCCCAGATATGCTCAGAATTAGTCCAAAATGACAAAAAATACACCAAACCCACAGACATTGCCAACATCCTAGCTGACAGGTTCAGCACAAACTCCCCCCCCCCACCAAAAGGGCAAATATCTATCCCAGCAGAGTGCTGCCCCCCTGACATCTCAGATGCTCAGGTAAGAGCTGCCCTCTCCAAAGCAAAAAACACAGCATCAATGGGACCAGATGGTGTCCCAGGCTGCGTCCTACATGAACTCCAAGAAGAGCTAAACCCAAACATAAAACTACTGCACAATTTCAGCCTTACTACAGGATATGTACCCAAAGAGTGGCATACAGCAACAGTGGTCCCTCTCCACAAAGGTGGTGCCTCAACGGATCCTGGAAACTATCATCCCATAAGCCTGACTAGCTTGGTCTGCAAAGCTATGGAAAGGATCATCATGGACCTCATAAATTAAGATATTGGAGACCTACAGACAGTGGATCCTACCCAGTTCGGCTTTGTTAAGGGCAGATCCTGCCTCTTAAACCTGGTTGATTTCTTTGAAACAGTCACCAAGGCCATTGACGAGGGGAAGGTGGTCCACACAGCCTACCTGGACCTCGCAAAAGCCTTCGATACAATACCCCACTCGGGCATTATAGATAAGCTCACCAGCTTAAATATAAACCCCTATGTCACTAGATGGGTTGCAAACTGGCTCAAGGACAGAACCCACATGGTTAGAATTGCTGGAGCCATGTCAGACTCTAAACCAGTTACAAGTGGCATCCCACAAGGCTCAGTCCTGGGACCTCTCTTGTTCGGTATGTATTTCTCGGAGGTACAGGCCAACACGGAAGGACTGTGGCTGACCAAGTTCGCAGATGACTGCAAACTGGGCGCCATAATCGACTCTCCAGCTAACACAAGCATCCTCCAAAAGGGCCTCATAGAAACAGACAACTGCTGCCAGAGCCATGGCCACAAGTTAAACGCTCAAAAGTGTATAGTCATCCCCTTTGGCAAAAACAAAGTGTCCACAAATTACCATATAGGTGGTAATCCATTAAGTACGGAAGAAGTAATTAGGGACCTGGGGACCCAAGTTGATAGCAATCTCTCATTTGACAACCACGTGGCCAAAGTGGTTAGAAAAACATTTTATATAGCCCACCTAATCATGAAGGGATTCACATCTAGATCAGGGGAGGTCATTGTGCCTCTTTACTCATCCCTCATCAGGCCCATAATTGAGTACAATGCCCCTTTTGGGATGCACCTTACCAGACACCTGCAGCAACTGGAAAGACCCCAAAAGTACCTCACCAACAGGATCAAAGGGCTCAAACAGATGCCATATGCTGCCCTGTTAAAGAAACTCCAGCTCTACTCAGTGGCATACCGCCTGCTCAGAGGCGATCTGTGCCTGACATATAAAGCCATGTCCAACCCGGAATTAATGGACATGCTGCACCTCAGAAAATCCAAATCCCATCGAGCTATGCGCTCGAGAGACTTGAACCTCAGCACTGAAATAAATAGGACATGCTGGAGGGACAGATTCATAACCCAGAGGCTCCCTTCACTCTGGAATAAAATCCCAGTCCAGGTTAGGCAGAGTCCCTCATTGACTGTCTTCAAGAGGAATCTTGATGAGTGGATGGGAAATCGTAGGTTTACCCCGGGTATCACTTCTGTGTCACTTAGACAGAGGCACAGTATACTAACCTCGAAAAAGGGCATAGCAAAATTAATTTAAAATGGGTGGTGAAAGCCAAACACACTCTGGCTAGGCTTATAAAGGCCCTAGGGCAGATAGCCTAGTATAAACCTATGAACCTATGAACCTATAATTCTAACTGCAACAAACTGGGATCAGCTACTCTCTTCTACTTGCTATCCTTCCTCTTGCCACAAGGTGGCAGCATCTACCAATAAAAAAGAAATCCCTACACTACTCCCCTGAGGATTTTTAACTATAACTGACTAATTTCTCAGTTCTAATCCTGAGGTAACAACTTTACCTCGGAGGTTTAACCATTTCTAGCTTGCTGCAACTATTTCTATCCTACTCCCATCTGCTTATCTGTTTCATATCTACTCACTCCCTGCATAAACCCAAACTTTGTCTCTTCTTTTCTAGCCTTTCCATTGCATTTTCCCGCTTACCTTAGTTCCCTAACTATAGTTGCTGATACTTTTTTCTGTTACACTCTCCTTACTTGCTCTATCCCACTCCGTTTGCTCTGTGGGCTCACTCCACTCCCCTACCTTACCCCCAAATATCACCCACCCCCACTGCTCCTAAACTTATACCCAACACAGACACACCCCCTCTTAGTACCAACCAATTACAATTAATGACATATTCAAAACCACTCCCACATCTACACCACACCCTTCCATCACACACACTTCCTCCTCTTACACCCTCTCAGAGCCCACTTACAAACTTTATTCCCACTCATACCACCTCTCCCAACAGCCTCCCTATAACTAGTTTCCACCCCTTTCAATTCCCATTATAAATCTATCTTTTCCCACCCCTTCTTTCTCCATCTCAAACTCCTCCTATACTCTATTTCCCACTATGTATACCTTAATCCTCACCAACCTTTTACTAGTCCAACTAATTCTCCTACAACATCTCACTGCCCCCTATGGATCATTACCCTCCCTCCATAGACATCCCACCAACACCCTCATAAGTAATGAAACAATTCCAAAAACTAACTACACCATCTCTTCCTCAATACTACCCTCTAATTTCCAACTTCCCAAAATAAAAATAACACCAACAGTCTCCTTAAATCCAAAAAATGAGACTAAACCTATAAAATGTTACCCTCTCTCAACTACTTCGAAAAGCTTCCCAACTGCTATACTTCTAGCAGGTGACATTCATCCTAACCCTGGTCCTAACCACAATCAAACCTCTACTCTAAACACCCCTCCCACCTCTATCCAACAAAAAACACACCAAAAACAGATCTCCTTCTATGCGATCAATACCCAAAGTATTCTAAACAAACTTAGTCTGTTCCATGCCTGGATAGCAAACCATACCCCTGATGTAATTGCTGTCACAGAAACCTGGCTTAAACCTCACAACCTAGATAATGATATTTTCTCCCCCAGGCTATAATATAATTTGCCTAGATCATACAAACAAAAAAGGTGGGGGGATTGCTATAATCTATTCCAGCAATCTCACCATTTCTCTTATCTCACATCCAGTACCATCTTTCTCCCCTGCAGAAACACTTATAGTTAACTTTAAACTAAACAACTACTCTACTATTACTATAGTAGCCACCTATATTCCCCCCAGGCAACAATATCCTAATACTAGAAAATATCCTCTCCTATCTATCCCTGAACATCCCAAATGAAACAATCCTCCTCGGTGACACAAACATCAACTGGCTAACATTAAATAACCCTACTTCCCCACAACATATTAACCTCTATGGATTTACTCAGCTAATTACCAAGCCAACCCACTGTAACCATACCCACCCAACATATACCCCCATTGACTGGATACTAGCCTCAACACCAACCAAATACCACAATCCTGATACTCTCCCTGAATCCCTAAGTGACCACTCTCCTATAAAAGTGCTCAGATATACTAGTCACCTCCCCAATCCACATAAATACCTAATTAGGCATAATATTTCCAACTTTAGTCCAGAAACCTTTAATACCCTCATATCAAGAGTTAGCTGGGACTTCCTCACCCATCTCCCCTTAGACGAGGCTGTAACTGCCTTCAACACTACCTTTCTTAACATCGTTAACTTACTAGCTCCACCTCAGAAAATTAGGACAAAAGCTAAAATATCTCTTTAGCTCACTAAAAACACTAAAACACTCATGATGTCTAGAGATAAGTCCTGGAGAAAATGGCTACAAACAAAACCCCCCATGATCTACAAAGATATAAAGAACAAAGGAACCTGGCCAAAAATACTAATCAACAAGGACAAAAAAGATTTTTACTACCACCCCCCCTACCACACTAAAATCCAACCCTAAAAAATTCTGGAACACTATCAATCTATTACTCCATCCTGGAAACCCTACCTCTCCCAACCCCACCCCAGAAAAGACACCAGGAGAAACTGCCAATATCTTCAACACTTACTTTGTTGAATCTATATCCAAACTCTTTAATTCAAACAGCCCCAATCATACTAACCCCACTAACCCAGCCTTCCTATAGAAACCACTCATTCCAACTTTTTCTCCCTAAAGCCCATCCCTACTACATACATTCGTACCCTTCTCTCCAAACTTAAACCGTGCTCTGTATCTGTGGACAACATCCCATCTTACTTTCTCCAGTCAGCTGCTCACTCACTTGCCTATCCTATCTCAATCTTAATTAACCACTCCATCTCTGAATCCAAGGTACCTTCCATCTGGAAACACTTCTATACCATACCAATACACAAAGGAGGTAACTCCACTGAAATCTCAAAGTTTAGGCCTATTGCTATCCTCTCCCCCCTGGCAAAAATCCTTGAAAAATGCATCTATACTCAAGTCATTGAACATCTCACTCAGGAAAACTTACTAACACCTACTCAACATGGCTTTCGACCCAAGCATAGCACACACACAGCTTTCTATCCTTTCTCAATACCATTTCTATAGCCAGAAATTACCACAAATTTGTCTCCTGTCTTTTCCTTGACCTCTCAAAGGCCTCTGACACATTCTCCCACTCTCTACTAATTAACAAGCTATCTAACCTCAATGTCTCCCCTGATACTGTGGTATGGTTTGAAAACTATCTCAAAGACAGATTCCAGTCTGTTAGATGGGAAACTGCCTTATCTTCTCCTCTACAAATAAAAATGGGTGTCCCTCAAGGATCCATTCTAGGATCATTGCTATTCAATATCTTCACAAATTTACTCTACACCTCCTGCCAACTCTCTTCCATTATACAATAAGCTGATGACTCTACCGTTTTAACTATAACTAACTCTCACTCAGAACTCATAACAGCAACCCAGTCATCACTAAACTCAGTAGAAACATGGCTCTCCAATAACCAACTCATGCTTAACCCTAAAAAAACAAAACGCCTACTCTTCCTACCTAAATCAGCAAATCACATTAAGACCTCCTTCACCATCCATTCACTCAGTAACACCCCAATCATACCTGAATCAAGTTCAAAACTGCTAGGCATCACTATTGAAGACCAGCTCAAATTTGATCTCCACATAAATAACTGCATCAGGAAAACCCACCAGAAGCTAGGACTGCTTTACAGAAACAACAAATTCCTTACTCCGGAATCACGAATAGCCCTCACCCATGCCTATCTTCTTCTCTGCTTAACATACTGCTCCCAAATTCTTGCTAATCTAAACTCCACACTTACCGCTAGACTTCAGACTACATACCACAAAATAACTAGATTTGCAACCCAACAACCCCACAGATCTCACTACTGTCTCTCACTAAAATACTTAAACTGGCTAGAACTGCCTCAACTCCTCCTTCTCTCTCAGCTCCAAACTATACATGCAATTCTATATCAGCCATCCTTTTGTCCAGCCCTATACCCTATCATCTCCCACTATGATCCCACAAGAAACCTCCATAGCTTTTCTCAAGACTTTCTAAAAATCTATAAACCTAAATCTAAAGCAGGTCAAAATGTATACAGCTACCGCCCCTCAATGGAATGGAACAAACTACCTCTTGAAATTCGAACACAGGCTCATCCCAAACAGTTTAAGCTAGCACTAAAAGAACATCTTACCAAAAAGTGAATCTGCCAGTACTCAAACCCTCCTTGAAAACTCTCCTTCTCCTCTGACTCTCCTTCAACACTTTCTCACTCTTTAAACTCCTCTCTGAAAAGGCATCTTCCTGTAAATGTTCACAAAATGTATTTGTTTTTTGCAATTTTACCTTTAATTATTTGTTAAACTACTATATTGTCACTTCTGTTTTATTTTAACCATTCTAAACCAATTTGCTGTAATACCACTTGTAAAAAATTTGTGATAATCTACCATTCTACTATGTATGTACTGAATCTTTTTCACCACTTGTTTTTTTAAACCGGTATAACCATATGATTATTAAGTATGTACTGGAGCTTTTCTCCCCGGACCTCTGCTGAAAAGGGTTTTCAGCTCAGCCAGACATTCCCGGTCAACAAATGTAAAATAAAATAAAATAAATAAATAAATAAATAAATAAACAAGAATGGAGTATGATGAAAAATTGCAAAAGAGAAAGAGTTTATAAAAATGATGAGATGAAGGCTTGCCAAGAAAAAAATCATAATGTGGAAAATAAATATGGAACAAATGGAAATAATAGAAAAATATGGTATAAAAATGTAATGGGGAAGTGTTTCTGAATATATCTGTGGAAAGAATTAGAACATGTGCAAATCAAAGCTATAAAAGCTAGAAATGAAAGATGTAAAAATATGTTTGAATGTCAGGATTTTTTTGTGGAAGGTTTCTATAAAGAAATTACCAGTAAAAGCTAACATGACTTATAAAAAAGATGCAAAAGAGTGTGCAATAATTGTGGAGAAGAGGAAACTGTTGAACATGTATTTCTGAAATGTAAAATAGTTGTGAAATTATGGGGAAAATAATAGAAAAATACAAATTATTTTGATGATATAAAGGGAACAGATGATATAACAACGGACATGGTTGAATATGTCTTTTCATAACGATGAAAACAAAGAATATGTAGATAAAACGGATAGAAGAGTGTTTAATATTATTTGGATTATTTGTAATCAAAGACTTAAAAAAATAATGTATAATGCTAAATGGGACTTGGCAAAAATGTTAAAAAAGATACAATTTTCATTGTGGAAACTAGAGTGGGGGTCAGATAATAAAACAATAGTGTATGTATAAAAAGTTCCAGAGTAAAAAAAATTCCCACCATATGTAAATATGTAATGTAAATAGTATTGTAAATATATTTTTGATAAGTGCTGAGGGATCTTTTACATCCACCTGCATTACACCAACTCAAGTAGATGGGGCCTCAGTTTACCATCTCATCTGAAGGATGGCACACTCAGGAGTACAGCATACCTCTCAACCTCTTAATGCAAGATATCTAGACAAAGCCATTAATAAAAGTGGGACAAAGGCCCAAAATAGGGACACGTTTAAATATTCCTCTTACAAACTTAAGGGAATGATGTCTGAAACTCAAATGTCTGTCATTATTTTCTAACTTCAGTCTTTAACGGTTTGTCACTAATTTGCCAGAAAACCACAATTTTATGAAAAACAGACCAAAAATATGATGCAAAAAGCTGGACATTCTGCAAAAATCTGAACAGTTGAGAGGTATGGAGTACAGCACCCCCTTATGCTGTAACAAAGTGTCAACAATCAGTCTACCTGGCATGGGAATACAACCCACAGCCTTTTGCACAAAAGGAAAGTGTGCTACCTGTTGCACCACTGACATTTCATATGGTACCACTTATTTTAAAAAAATTATATCACAGTATACACGGTGTATGCCTGTCTCTGCCCATGGTCCATCCTGTACTACAGTTTCTCAAAAATGCTTTGCAGGATGGCATTTTGTCAAGAAAACTAAATGAAAGGATATTCACTAAAAAGTACCAATGTAAGTGTTTTGTGTTGGAGTGGGGTGGGTGAAATGAGGGGAGCAGTGCCTGCCCCATGCAGGGGCTCTGCCCCTGTAGCCCTCTGCTTAATCTAACCAGTTCCATGGCCAGTGCTTTACTTATTAATTTGTTAACCAGAAAAGTTAACTGGCCCATGGATCCTTTCCATCCTTTATCTGTGGTAATGACATACAACACGTAATGAAGCAATTATAGATAAAAAATGCAAGAATATAAGTAATTACATGCAATCAGATTGTTTGCATAATAAGGATGGCATTCAAAAAAAGTTTCAGTCATGGTATGGTTAGCCTCTGACTTCCAGAACAGTACCTCAATACTGAAAAAAACAGCTCTGTCCCCCTGTATGATGTCATTTGGTGATGAAATATATTTTATAGTAGCCCTCAATCCAATGCTGCAATTAATTAAAATAGATGCTATTCAGGATGAAGTATGCAGATATTGAAATAATATGTTTAAATTAGTCTCATTACTTTTTTGTGGTGTAACCTGAACTCCAATTAACCCGATTTGTAGCACTTCATTTTTTCTGAAATCTGTCATTCCATCAGCCACAATACCACCCATGGACCAAACCTGACAATGCATGAGAGAGGTAAAAAGTCTGTGATTTAGGTATTATCACATCTAAAAATACAGAGAGGACATGCTATGGTGCTGTGTTAATGATGTGTAGCTCAATATTTGCCAGAAAAGCTAATTTGATTTGTCTCTTTGTACAGAGGTGACAACTCATGAAAGGCAGTGACTGCACATATGTGTGGTCCTTAGTCAACCCCTCCACCAAACTAGTTGCACACTGTAATATAACTCCAAGTGCATGCCTGTACTGCTCTTGCAAGCTGCTGGCCTATTCAAGTGATGCCTGTAGTACCAGTAATGGTACACAGGTGGTGCACTCTCTGCTACGAAAGCCATTGCATTGTGCTGTTACGTAAACATTTTATCATAGCCAAGTCTGACAGTTTTGTGTCCCACTTCATATTCTGGAACTGGGCACAGGGCTCTGGGAGTCCTCATTATCCTATACAGCCTGAGGAATCCAGGAGCTCTGTTCTTAGCATCGGGCATTATGCTACATCTAAACACAACTTCTTTTTAGAATCAGACCCTAAAATAATAGACTGGTACTGCTGAACTTTGCATACATCATTGATGACATCTTGGGGTAGGGACATTTTCCACACTGCACTGGTCTAAGAGCACTAGGAGTGTTTTCCTCACACATTCTCTTACAAAGGTATACATTTAGAAGGACACCCCCCCAATATATTAGCATACACAGAAAAAACGTTTTTACCATGTTTCAGAGCGGAAAACAGTTTTCCTGCAGTTAGGGAAAATATCTGTTTTTTGAAAGACCACCTTCAGTAAACTTTGCTTGTTGACGTGACATTTGGTGATAGTTACTTTGATGAACTGAATAACTGTGCCATACTCATGCTAGTTTCTGTGGGCAACTCCTTTCTCTGCCAGTGTTGCGGCTGTTTGATTCATCACATGCTGCCAAGATTTCACTCTTAGCACTCGTTTGCTTGCTTCTCTTGATCCCAGTCACATGATACCAGTCATGATACCAGTCACATGATACCAGTCATGATACCAGTCACATGCCCCTTTTCATTTTCTTTGTTTGTTCTCTGTTCTCTGACTTCAGTCTTTCTTTTCCTCTCTTTCCCCCTTTAGCTTCTATTCCCCCCTTACTACTGCTGATTATCATCAGTAGCAGCCCCTGTTGTCTGCGCTGTTACTTCTTTCTCCTGTGCTTGTTCCATTTAACCTCTCTTTGCACTTCCTTACTCTTATTCTATAGTGAAGTCCCGTTGTTCATTTCTGTTAAGAAGTCACATTCCAAGTTTATTCTTTTGACTGCCTTTTTATTCTTCTTTTTTGCACCATAGTGATTTAACTTCAATCACTGCTCAAGTTTTCAAAATATTTTCTGATTCTCTTGGCCTTTTAATAGCTGGTGCTTACTGCATATCAATTTATTTACTCCCTTCACAGGTAATGGAATACAGCTGTTTTACTGTGCTTCTAGAATTAAAAGGAATTAAAAGTGATGATTTTTTTATGGCGCATTAGTAACTTAGATTCACATTCCAGAAATGCAGTGAAGTGTACTTTCAATATGGGAATTTATGCAGTTAGCTAATATTACTTACAGTCCAAAAAGAACATTAAAATATTCATTCTTTTCACATGTAACGTGGTCAGCAATTGTACCAGTAAGTCAACAGGCAGGCCTCAGCAAGAAGGTGTAATAATGGATCTAATACTTCACTTTATGCTTTGCTTTTCCACATCTAAATCAGAATCTGTTACTGATACCAGTGGGAGTTCACATCAACATGTAGCAGGTGAAAGAAGAACTAAAAATCATTCAATACCCGATCAACCAATATACCACAAAATATCACAAGAGTTGCCAGAAGCAAATTTTCATTCAAAGAGTTGTAGTTTTCTTTTGCCTTAAGCCCTATGAAAAAAACTGAATATACTCTCTTAATTCATCTGGCATCCCATTCATGAGAACTACAGAAAGTAAAATATGTAATTACATCCACCCCAACTTCTTTGCTTGCTCCATGAATGCTCATTATGTGATGTTAGATGAATTTCTCAGAAAATTTAATTTTATATAATTTAATTTCTATCACTCTTTCTCTATTTGTAAATACTGTTAGTTTTGTACATATGGCATTATTACAAAACAATAAATAAATCACGGAACTCCCGAAATAGTTGCCAATAAAATAAATTAAATTGGAAGTCAAAGAGAAGTGAATGGTAGTATTCCAATATGAACGCTTTATTTACAAATCACTGCGTTTTCGTCCAGTAAAAGACTTCATCAGATAAAACACATTAACTCAAAATTTCCTTCCTTTTATATATATTAATTATGTCTGTATCCAATCATGTTACATACTTATTTTAAAAAAGAACAAATCAAGCTTCACTTGCTTAAAATCTCATTAAATATGTTAAATTTAAAAACATAGGTACCTTTTATTATAACAAAATCTTATAAAAAATATATATGTGTATTATTTCTTCTTGTCTTCTTTATTAACTAGTTAAAATAATCCTATAAGAAATTTCATTTATATATGTGTAATTCAGTAACATATATTCAAATTTACTTTGTACTAATAAAAGAAGTATAAATATTTGATAGGGGTTGACGCCATCTACTGGCCATTTCCAATATAGTTCTTTTTAATGTACTGTGTTCTAGCAGCTTTTTAGTTTTAAAAGTGGCAGAATAGAGATATATTCATTCAGGCCCGGGGGTTCTATTAGCTTCTAGGGCTATCTGCCACCATAATTCTTTATACCCTATATTCTCCTCCCAAGGGCCACCTCTAATATCAACTTTTACTTGATCCAACACAAAGAAACTAAATTTATATTCTTTACATTCCTTTGTGTGCCTATATAATGCATTTGTTTCTTTGTGTTTTTTGATATCGTACATATGTTCATAGATCCTCTTTTTTAGGGATCTTTCAGTTTTGCCTACGTAGTAGGAAGAACATTTTTTGCAAGTTACTAAATAAACCAACCCTTTTGATTCACAATTAAAGTACCCCTTACTTTGTATCCACAGTTCTCTACTATCCAAGTATAGTTTCTCCTGATTTATCACATATTCGCATTGTTTACATTTACCACATTTAAATGTCCCTACCTTACCTGAGTAAGCTCTATCACCTATTACCATTTTTCTACCATTCACTGTTTCCAATATACCTTTAATATTTAAGGAATTTTTGAACACTACTTTTGGATTTGTTTCAGATAATCCTTCTAAGTCTGTGAGATCCTTAAATCTCTGCCATTCCTTTTGAAACAATTCCTTGACCTTTATATTTAAACTATTGTATTCCAAAACCAATGACCGTTCAAACTTTATGTTTTCTGTCATATTATTATCCTTCAAGTTATTTTCTTTCTGCCCTATAATGGGCTTGAATCTGTCCCTCCTTGCTTCTGTTACTTCCATTCTAAAATCCCTAATAAATTTCCTAGGATACCCTCTGTCAATAAACATCCCTTCCAATTTATCACATTCCTTGGTGAAATCTTCTTCATTACTGGTCATCCTTGACCCTCTGATAAATTGACCCTTCACTAGGTTCCTTTTACAGTGAATTGGATGTCTGCTGTCATAATGAAGGTATGAATTGACATAAGTGTCCTTCCTGTATACCTTGGTCTCAAAAGAATTAGTAGTTTTTGTAATTTCCACATCCAAGTATGCAATACTATTCCTAGATGTAGCATAAGTGAATTTAAGGAAATTTGTTGTATTTCCTATGTATTTAATAAATTCCTTTAACTTTTCACAGCCCCCAATCCAAAAGATTATTATATCGTCTAAAAATCTTTTGTACAGTTTACAGTATTGCGAATAACTTGAAGGAAAAATAAATTTATCTTCCCAATTGGCCATCACCAAATTAGCAAAACTAGGTGCACAGGCTGCGCCCATTGCCACCCCTTGAGTTTGCTGAAAAAACTCTCCATTATGCACAAAAAAGTTGTTCCTTAGTATTAAGTCCATCAGGCCCATGCACACTATTTTGTCTTCAAATGACAGTGTTTTATCACCATATACTTCATCCTCAAACATTCTGATTCCTTCTTCATATGGTATAGAACCAAAAAGGTCCACAACATCTATGGTCACGAATAATATGTCTTTGTCATATAATTCAGGGACCAATGCTCTTAATAAGTCCGAAGAATCCCTTAAAATGGCCGTTTTATTTTTCCATATATGTTTTGTTTTGACATCAACAAACCTTGCTAGATTTGTAGTTTTCGACCCCTCTGCCGATACTATCGGCCTAAAAGGAGGGTCCTCCCTATTCTTATGTATTTTCGGTATGCCGAAAATAACTGGTATTTTAGGTTTGTTGGTCTTAAGAAAGGAATATATTTTTTCATCCATTACATTTTCTGTGACCATGTCTTGTAATGTCATGTCTATCTTTTTGTATGCTAGATATATCTCATTTCGAGAAACTATCTTGTATTTGGTTTCATTCATGAGAATATCATTCATTTTGCTTTCATATTCAATAACATCCATAATAACCACTCCTCCGCCCTTGTCAGGCTTCATAACTCTAATTTCTTTGTTGTTTTTTAATTCATCCAACATCCTTTTCTCTCTATCTCCCAAATTCTTACCATATTTTATCTTTTTATCCAACTGTTTAATACCATTTTCCATTACTTTTTCAAAATTCTTGAGTTGCGTATGTATGGGTGGATTAAATATGGATTTTTTTCTTTAGTATTCTTTTTTCTTCTGTCATATATATACTTCTCCTATCTATACCATATTCTTCATTGCTGTATAACAGTTCCAAGTTCATCTTTCTGAGGAATATTTTCATATCTAATATAGTTTGAACTCTTTCCCCTCTTTTTGTTGGGATGAATTTGAAACCCTTCTCCATTAGTGTAAAATGTTCCTTAGTAAGCTCTATGTTACTGAAGTTGTATATGGTGAATGCATTGAGAGTGTATGTATTACCTTCCTTTGTTATGTTTTCATTCCTTTCTGTAATACCGGTGGGGGGTTCTAGTGGGTGTATTTCTCCCTTCCTCTTAACCCCCCTCCCCTGTGAAAATTTCCAATATTCTTTCTTTTTGGACTAAAATCATTTTGTTGCATCTCAAGCAGTGGGAAATCATTGTCATATTCTGGGTTGTATGTATCTCTATGCGACGTTCTTTTCTCTGTAGTATATCTCCTTTCCCACTTCTGTTTGTTAAATTTCTGGTATGAGGGCACTGTATTATGTACTGGGTTTGGGTAACTTGTATTGTTTTCATATTCCATAATGTCCCTTCTTAATTTTTCTGTCTTCCTTTCTACCAATCCTTTACATCTGTGTTCAATTTCCCCTTTTATGTTAAAATATTTCTGTTTCTCTTCTCTAATTTCAAATATTAAATCTTCCTTTATATGTAAATCCAATTCATTGATTTGGTCATTAATCATTTCTAAGTTTCTATCATTCTCTTCTATAATACATCTTACAATATCTAAACCACATTTATTAAAAACTTTAACTAAATCTTTATGAAACACAGATCCTATCTGTACATTATTCGGATATTTCCATGTGCGTAGTCCCTTAGGGACTATGTTTCTATGCAAACATTCCTTCAAATAGCCATTCTCTATAATGGTAGCTTTGTATTTATACATTAATTTGGACACACTTTCTATTTTTTTACTGAAAGAGTCATTATTGTAAGTCCGTTTTCTATTTCTATCATCAAACTTGAAAGCATAAGGTTCTTTAAGCCATTTGTTCATCTCTAACGTGTTAGAGATGTGAAAAGTACCTTGTTGTGACGGCACGTGCGGTTCACTTCCAATATTAACGCTGTCTTCAAAACAGTCACTTTCAACATCGTGGAAAATGATTGGTGTTGTGGCTGCATTAAACGTTGGACCTTTCGGTTCCGATCCGTCATCGTTGATTCTCTCCACTTCTGGGCATTGTCTCTTCCTCTTAGATTGAGGTTGGCGTCTTCCCAGTCCGTCGGCAGCTGTCCCCACTTCCGGATGTTGTGTGCGTACCACCATAGTCTCGCAAAGAGGCGTTAGAAGGTCTACCAAAGCTGTCAATTGTCCTATAAGCTTTCTTGCCTGGCTGCTGTCATCATTGCCAGGTTGTGTTTCCTTCACTTTCTCCATTCCGTACACCAGAACCAATAAATAAATCACGGAACTCCCGAAATAGTTACCAATAAAATAAATTAAACTGGAAGTCAAAGATCCAGTAAAGACTTCATCAGATAAAACACATTAACTCAAAATTTCCTTCCTTTTATATATATTAATTATGTCTGTATCCAATCATGTTACATACTTATTTTAAAGAATCTCATTAAATATGTTAAATTTAAAAACATAGGTACCTTTTATTATAACAAAATCTTATAAAAAATATATATGTGTATTATTTCTTCTTGTCTTCTTTATTAACTAGTTAAAATAATCCTATAAGAAATTTCATTTATATATGTGTAATTCAGTAACATATATTCAAATTTACTTTGTACTATTAAAAGAAGTATAAATATTTGATAGGGGTTGACGCTATCTACTGGCCATTTCCAATATAGTTCTTTTTAATGTACTGTGTTCTAGCAGCTTTTTAGTTTTAGAATACTAATAGAACCCCGGGCCTGAATGAATATATCTCTATTCTGCCACTTTTAAAACTAAAAAGCTGCTAGAACACAGTACATTAAAAAGAACTATATTGGAAATGGCCAGTAGATGGCATCAACCCCTATCAAATATTTATACTTCTTTTATTAGTACAAAGTAAATTTGAATATATGTTACTGAATTACACATATATAAATGAAATATTATTTTAACTAGTTAAATATACATATATATTTTTATAAGATTTTGTTATAATAAAAGACGTTCTTTTAAAATAAGTATGTAACATAATTAATATATATAAAAGGAAGGAAATTTTGAGTTAATGTGTTTTATCTGATGAAGTCTTTTACTGGACGAAAACGCAGTGACTTGTAAATAAAGCTCTCACTTCTCTTTGACTTCCAGTTTAATTTATATTATTACAAAACAAATTGATTCTTCTCAATATCTGGCTTTGTGTTGTTTGTATTTTCTAACAATTTTCTCTGGGATTCTTTTATTTTGTGTGCTCTAAGTTGAGCCTGAAAAGGACTGTTGTTATTAGCTCTCTGTTAACAAACTGAAAATAAAGAAGTAAAATAAACAAACTATTTCAGAATAATAAGGTAATTTGTTACTTGGCTACTTTATCTCCCACCTATATCCTTTGATTTTCTTGCAGGTGGCTTCTTACACTTGATTCACAAAGGCATGCTGCAATACAGAAGCTTAATCTCAGAAGGTTTTTGCATCATGGTAAGGCTGTTTAGTTCTTAGATTAGTCCTCCACTATGTTTTTTCCATAGTAGGATCTTAGCATGAACAGCAGCAACACTGGTGAAGAAAAATAAATGTGGTAGTCCAGGAAAGTGGCTAATGCCAATTAGTCATGTACTCTACTTTGGAAAGGTTCCCACAACCCACTTCTGTAGCCAAGAGATTCAGAGAATCAATCAGCCCAGTAAAATTTAGCTGTAGGAGGAAAAAAATGAATCTCTTCTTTTCACAGCAGTCACCCAATCATGCATATGGGAGTTGTGATGCCCCACCACTGGCCCAGTAATCAAGGAGCCTCAATCCTCACC